>NW_025782480.1:0-23992 GCF_021130785.1 Homalodisca vitripennis | reverse complement strand
TCATTAACCCCCGGTAATATTAACCCCCCCCCCGGGGATTTCCTGGTATGACCTGATAACCTCCTGTACATTCAACCCCCTGATGTGTTAACCCCCCTGGTAACATTAAACCCCCCAGGGAATTTCCTGCCATGACCTCATGTCCGAATTTTACCAGTCACCAAATCTCTTTAACCCCCCCCCCCCTGGGAAGATCCTGGTATGACCAGATAACCCCCTGGAGACTTATCCCCCGGTAACGTTAAACCCCCCTGGGAATTTGTTCATATGACCAGACAATATCCTGACGAAATTAAACCCCCTCTTGTCTTAACCTCCTTAACATTAATCACCCACCCAGGGAATTTCTCGCCTTGACTAGATAGTCTCCTGGTGATATTAAACCCCCTGTTCGACTTAAAATACTGCCTTGAGGTCGGTTTTTATTATGTTTATACTAAACAATTCAAGATAGCTGACCCGTGCAGACTTTTCTCCCGAGCTCATTTCTGGCTAAACCATAGGTCGTAGATCAGATCTGAGGGCACAATCGAAAGACAAAATTAAATTTCCAACAAGAAAGGTCCAGTCACTTTTTGTCGTATCTCTAACGGTTTAACCGCAAAATGCCCTCAAAGTCAAAAGTTTTTACGAATCCGGAAAAAAAATCTATGAAAAAGGTCAATTTTTAAATCCCTTGTCATTTACTTAATGTCCGGACTTAACCAGTCACCGAATTCCGCTTATCCCCGAATTTGCAAGCGTTTACTTTGGGGGCCTGGGGGCGTAGCCCCCAGCGAGCCGAAGGCGAGTCTAATATATATACAACCGCATGTGTAACTGACTGACTGACTGACTCACTCACTCACTCACGTATACTAATTCTAACCTACTTCCAGATGAGTTAGAGACTTGAAATTTGGTACACAGATAGCTTTCCACGTGTAACCACCAGGAAAATCCCGAAAAAGTGAGAATTTTTCATTTTCAACCCCCTCAAAAAATTCCCAAAAAATCGCGCATTCTTCACCCCTGCAGGCATTTTTTGTAAGCCCGATAGCGGGCGAACCGTTGGAGCTAGCTCGGATCTGACGGAAAAATTCATGGTCAGGAATGAAGTGAACTACAAAAAAGGTCTAATGACTTTTTGCTCTATCTTCCATGGTTAAGCGACAAAACGCTCGAACATTTGAAATTCCAGAGATTTTTTCGATAAAAATAATGTTTCAAGCCCGATAGCGGCCGAACCGTTGGTCGTAGCTCAAATCTGATTGACCCATCAAATTAGCAAATTGCGCGATCTACAGAAAAGGTCCAGTAATCTTTTGCCCTATCTCGATTGGTTTGGCCGAAAAAAAAAACGTGATTATGTACAATTTTGTTGTAACTTTTACGCGAAACTTTTGTTTTTGGGGTCGATAGCGGCGAAACCATTGGTCGGAGGTCAAAATAAGACTAACGTTTTATTTAGGAAATAAGATGACCTACAAAAAAGGTCCAGTGACTTTTTACTATATTTCCCTTAGTTTGACCGCAAAACGCGATTAAGTGAAAATATTGGACATTTTCGCCTAAAAATTTACATTCCGGGCTTGATAGCGGCTAAACGGTTGGTCGTAACTCAAAACAAATTTTAAACGGGATTTAGGAAATCACGTGATCTACAGAAAAGGTTCAGTGACTTCGGGAGTTGGCTGAGCGTTAGCTAAGCGTCAATAGTAGATAGGGACAGAGGAATATTTATTATGTTCACAGACACAATACCCTCTAAAAAAGGCCCAAGTGTGTCATTAACCCCCGGTAATATTAACCCCCCCCCGGGGATTTCCTGGTATGACCTGATAACCTCCTGTACATTCAACCCCCTGATGTGTTAAACCCCCTGGTAACATTAAACCCCCCCAGGGAATTTCCTGCCATGACCTCATGTCCGAATTTTACCAGTCACCAAATCTCTTAACCCCCCCCCCCTGGGAAGATCCTGGTATGACCAGATAACCCCCTGGAGACTTATCCCCGGTAACGTTAACCCCCCCTGGGAATTTGTTCATATGACCAGACAATATCCTGACGAAATTAAACCCCCTCTTGTCTTAACCTCCTTAACATTAATCACCCACCCAGGGAATTTCTCGCCTTGACTAGATAGTCTCCTGGTGATATTAAACCCCCTGTTCGACTTAAAATACTGCCTTGAGGTCGGGTTTTATTTATGTTTATACTAAACAATTCAAGATAGCTGACCCGTGCAGACTTTTCTCCCGAGCTCATTTCTGGCTAAACCATAGGTCGTAGATCAGATCTGAGGGCACAATCGAAAGACAAAATTAAATTTCCAACAAGAAAGGTCCAGTCACTTTTTGTCGTATCTCTAACGGTTTAACCGCAAAATGCCCTCAAAGTCAAAAGTTTTTACGAATCCGGAAAAAAATCTATGAAAAAGGTCAATTTTTAAATCCCTTGTCATTTACTTAATGTCCGGACTTAACCAGTCACCGAATTCCGCTTATCCCCGAATTTGCAAGCGTTTACTTTGGGGGCCTGGGGGCGTAGCCCCCAGCGAGCCGAAGGCGAGTCTAATATATATACAACCGCATGTGTAACTGACTGACTGACTGACTCACTCACTCACTCACGTATACTAATTCTAACCTACTTCCAGATGAGTTAGAGACTTGAAATTTGGTACACAGATAGCTTTCCACGTGTAACCACCAGGAAAATCCCGAAAAGTGAGAATTTTTCATTTTCAACCCCTCAAAAAAATTCCCAAAAAATCGCGCATTCTTCACCCCTGCAGGCATTTTTTGTAAGCCCGATAGCGGGCGAACCGTTGGAGCTAGCTCGGATCTGACGGAAAATTCATGGTCAGGAATGAAGTGAACTACAAAAAAGGTCTAATGACTTTTTGCTCTATCTTCCATGGTTAAGCGACAAAACGCTCGAACATTTGAAATTCCAGAGATTTTTTCGATAAAAATAATGTTTCAAGCCCGATAGCGGCCGAACCGTTGGTCGTAGCTCAAATCTGATTGACCCATCAAATTAGCAAATTGCGCGATCTACAGAAAAGGTCCAGTAATCTTTTGCCCTATCTCGATTGGTTTGGCCGAAAAAAACGTGATTATGTACAATTTTGTTGTAACTTTTACGCGAAACTTTTGTTTTTGGGGTCGATAGCGGCGAAACCATTGGTCGGAGGTCAAAATAAGACTAACGTTTTATTTAGGAAATAAGATGACCTACAAAAAAGGTCCAGTGACTTTTTACTATATTTCCCTTAGTTTGACCGCAAAACGCGATTAAGTGAAAATATTGGACATTTTCGCCTAAAAAATTTACATTCCGGGCTTGATAGCGGCTCTAAACGGTTGGTCGTAACTCAAAACAAATTTTAAACGGGATTTAGGAAATCACGTGATCTACAGAAAAGGTTCAGTGACTTCGGGAGTTGGCTGAGCGTTAGCTAAGCGTCAATAGTAGATAGGGACAGAGGAATATTTATTATGTTCACAGACACAATACCCTCTAAAAAAGGCCCCAAGTGTGTCATTAACCCCCGGTAATATTAACCCCCCCCCGGGGATTTCCTGGTATGACCTGATAACCTCCTGTACATTCAACCCCCTGATGTGTTAACCCCCCTGGTAACATTAAACCCCCCCAGGGAATTTCCTGCCATGACCTCATGTCCGAATTTTACCAGTCACCAAATCTCTTAACCCCCCCCCCTGGGGAAGATCCTGGTATGACCAGATAACCCCCTGGAGACTTATCCCCGGTAACGTTAACCCCCCCTGGGAATTTGTTCATATGACCAGACAATATCCTGACGAAATTAAACCCCCTCTTGTCTTAACCTCCTTAACATTAATCACCCACCCAGGGAATTTCTCGCCTTGACTAGATAGTCTCCTGGTGATATTAAACCCCCTGTTCGACTTAAAATACTGCCTTGAGGTCGGTTTTTATTATGTTTATACTAAACAATTCAAGATAGCTGACCCGTGCAGACTTTTCTCCCGAGCTCATTTCTGGCTAAACCATAGGTCGTAGATCAGATCTGAGGGCACAATCGAAAGACAAAATTAAATTTCCAACAAGAAAGGTCCAGTCACTTTTTGTCGTATCTCTAACGGTTTAACCGCAAAATGCCCTCAAAGTCAAAAGTTTTTACGAATCCGGAAAAAAATCTATGAAAAAGGTCAATTTTTAAATCCCTTGTCATTTACTTAATGTCCGGACTTAACCAGTCACCGAATTCCGCTTATCCCCGAATTTGCAAGCGTTTACTTTGGGGGCCTGGGGGCGTAGCCCCCAGCGAGCCGAAGGCGAGTCTAATATATATACAACCGCATGTGTAACTGACTGACTGACTGACTCACTCACTCACTCACGTATACTAATTCTAACCTACTTCCAGATGAGTTAGAGACTTGAAATTTGGTACACAGATAGCTTTCCACGTGTAACCACCAGGAAAATCCCGAAAAGTGAGAATTTTTCATTTTCAACCCCTCAAAAAAATTCCCAAAAAATCGCGCATTCTTCACCCCTGCAGGCATTTTTTGTAAGCCCGATAGCGGGCGAACCGTTGGAGCTAGCTCGGATCTGACGGAAAATTCATGGTCAGGAATGAAGTGAACTACAAAAAAGGTCTAATGACTTTTTGCTCTATCTTCCATGGTTAAAGCGACAAAAACGCTCGAACATTTGAAATTCCAGAGATTTTTTCGATAAAAATAATGTTTCAAGCCCGATAGCGGCCGAACCGTTGGTCGGTAGCTCAAATCTGATTGACCCATCAAATTAGCAAATTGCGCGATCTACAGAAAAGGTCCAGTAATCTTTTGCCCTATCTCGATTGGTTTGGCCGAAAAAAACGTGATTATGTACAATTTTGTTGTAACTTTTACGCGAAACTTTTGTTTTTGGGGTCGATAGCGGCGAAACCATTGGTCGGAGGTCAAAATAAGACTAACGTTTTATTTAGGAAATAAGATGACCTACAAAAAAGGTCCAGTGACTTTTTACTATATTTCCCTTAGTTTGACCGCAAAACGCGATTAAGTGAAAATATTGGACATTTTCGCCTAAAAATTTACATTCCGGGCTTGATAGCGGCTCTAAACGGTTGGTCGTAACTCAAAACAAATTTTAAACGGGATTTAGGAAATCACGTGATCTACAGAAAAGGTTCAGTGACTTCGGGAGTTGGCTGAGCGTTAGCTAAGCGTCAATAGTAGATAGGGACAGAGGAATATTTATTATGTTCACAGACACAATACCCTCTAAAAAAGGCCCAAGTGTGTCATTAACCCCCGGTAATATTAACCCCCCCCGGGGATTTCCTGGTATGACCTGATAACCTCCTGTACATTCAACCCCCTGATGTGTTAACCCCCCTGGTAACATTAAACCCCCCCAGGGAATTTCCTGCCATGACCTCATGTCCGAATTTTACCAGTCACCAAATCTCTTAACCCCCCCCCCTGGGAAGATCCTGGTATGACCAGATAACCCCCTGGAGACTTATCCCCCGGGTAACGTTAACCCCCCCTGGGAATTTGTTCATATGACCAGACAATATCCTGACGAAATTAAACCCCCTCTTGTCTTAACCTCCTTAACATTAATCACCCACCCAGGGAATTTCTCGCCTTGACTAGATAGTCTCCTGGTGATATTAAACCCCCTGTTCGACTTAAAATACTGCCTTGAGGTCGGTTTTTATTATGTTTATACTAAACAATTCAAGATAGCTGACCCGTGCAGACTTTTCTCCCGAGCTCATTTCTGGCTAAACCATAGGTCGTAGATCAGATCTGAGGGCACAATCGAAAGACAAAATTAAATTTCCAACAAGAAAGGTCCAGTCACTTTTTGTCGTATCTCTAACGGTTTAACCGCAAAATGCCCTCAAAGTCAAAAGTTTTTACGAATCCGGAAAAAAAATCTATGAAAAAGGTCAATTTTTAAATCCCTTGTCATTTACTTAATGTCCGGACTTAACCAGTCACCGAATTCCGCTTATCCCCGAATTTGCAAGCGTTTACTTTGGGGGCCTGGGGGCGTAGCCCCCAGCGAGCCGAAGGCGAGTCTAATATATATACAACCGCATGTGTAACTGACTGACTGACTGACTCACTCACTCACTCACGTATACTAATTCTAACCTACTTCCAGATGAGTTAGAGACTTGAAATTTGGTACACAGATAGCTTTCCACGTGTAACCACCAGGAAAATCCCGAAAAGTGAGAATTTTTCATTTTCAACCCCTCAAAAAAATTCCCAAAAAATCGCGCATTCTTCACCCCTGCAGGCATTTTTTGTAAGCCCGATAGCGGGCGAACCGTTGGAGCTAGCTCGGATCTGACGGAAAATTCATGGTCAGGAATGAAGTGAACTACAAAAAAGGTCTAATGACTTTTTGCTCTATCTTCCATGGTTAAGCGACAAAAACGCTCGAACATTTGAAATTCCAGAGATTTTTTCGATAAAAATAATGTTTCAAGCCCGATAGCGGCCGAACCGTTGGTCGTAGCTCAAATCTGATTGACCCATCAAATTAGCAAATTGCGCGATCTACAGAAAAGGTCCAGTAATCTTTTGCCCTATCTCGATTGGTTTGGCCGAAAAAACGTGATTATGTACAATTTTGTTGTAACTTTTACGCGAAACTTTTGTTTTTGGGGTCGATAGCGGCGAAAACCATTGGTCGGAGGTCAAAATAAGACTAACGTTTTATTTAGGAAATAAGATGACCTACAAAAAAGGTCCAGTGACTTTTTACTATATTTCCCTTAGTTTGACCGCAAAAACGCGATTAAGTGAAAATATTGGACATTTTCGCCTAAAAATTTACATTCCGGGCTTGATAGCGGCTAAACGGTTGGTCGTAACTCAAAACAAATTTTAAACGGGATTTAGGAAATCACGTGATCTACAGAAAAGGTTCAGTGACTTCGGGAGTTGGCTGAGCGTTAGCTAAGCGTCAATAGTAGATAGGGACAGAGGAATATTTATTATGTTCACAGACACAATACCCTCTAAAAAAGGCCCAAGTGTGTCATTAACCCCCGGTAATATTAACCCCCCCCCGGGGATTTCCTGGTATGACCTGATAACCTCCTGTACATTCAACCCCCTGATGTGTTAACCCCCCCTGGTAACATTAAACCCCCCCAGGGAATTTCCTGCCATGACCTCATGTCCGAATTTTACCAGTCACCAAATCTCTTAACCCCCCCCCTGGGAAGATCCTGGTATGACCAGATAACCCCCTGGAGACTTATCCCCCGGTAACGTTAACCCCCCCTGGGAATTTGTTCATATGACCAGACAATATCCTGACGAAATTAAACCCCCTCTTGTCTTAACCTCCTTAACATTAATCACCCACCCAGGGAATTTCTCGCCTTGACTAGATAGTCTCCTGGTGATATTAAAACCCCCTGTTCGACTTAAAATACTGCCTTGAGGTCGGTTTTTATTATGTTTATACTAAACAATTCAAGATAGCTGACCCGTGCAGACTTTTCTCCCCGAGCTCATTTCTGGCTAAAACCATAGGTCGTAGATCAGATCTGAGGGCACAATCGAAAGACAAAATTAAATTTCCAACAAGAAAGGTCCAGTCACTTTTTGTCGTATCTCTAACGGTTTAACCGCAAAATGCCCTCAAAGTCAAAAGTTTTTACGAATCCGGAAAAAAATCTATGAAAAAGGTCAATTTTTAAATCCCTTGTCATTTACTTAATGTCCGGACTTAACCAGTCACCGAATTCCGCTTATCCCCGAATTTGCAAGCGTTTACTTTGGGGGCCTGGGGGCGTAGCCCCCAGCGAGCCGAAGGCGAGTCTAATATATATACAACCGCATGTGTAACTGACTGACTGACTCACTCACTCACGTATTATACTAATTCTAACCTACTTCCAGATGAGTTAGAGACTTGAAATTTGGTACACAGATAGCTTTCCACGTGTAACCACCAGGAAAATCCCGAAAAGTGAGAATTTTTCATTTTCAACCCCTCAAAAAAATTCCCAAAAAATCGCGCATTCTTCACCCCTGCAGGCATTTTTTGTAAGCCCGATAGCGGGCGAACCGTTGGAGCTAGCTCGGATCTGACGGAAAATTCATGGTCAGGAATGAAGTGAACTACAAAAAAGGTCTAATGACTTTTTGCTCTATCTTCCATGGTTAAGCGACAAAACGCTCGAACATTTGAAATTCCAGAGATTTTTTCGATAAAAATAATGTTTCAAGCCCGATAGCGGCCGAACCGTTGGTCGTAGCTCAAATCTGATTGACCCATCAAATTAGCAAATTGCGCGATCTACAGAAAAGGTCCAGTAATCTTTTGCCCTATCTCGATTGGTTTGGCCGAAAAAAACGTGATTATGTACAATTTTGTTGTAACTTTTACGCGAAAACTTTTGTTTTTGGGGTCGATAGCGGCGAAACCATTGGTCGGAGGTCAAAATAAGACTAACGTTTTATTTAGGAAATAAGATGACCTACAAAAAAGGTCCAGTGACTTTTTACTATATTTCCCTTAGTTTGACCGCAAAACGCGATTAAGTGAAAATATTGGACATTTTCGCCTAAAAAATTTTACATTCCGGGCTTGATAGCGGCTAAACGGTTGGTCGTAACTCAAAACAAATTTTAAACGGGATTTAGGAAATCACGTGATCTACAGAAAAGGTTCAGTGACTTCGGGAGTTGGCTGAGCGTTAGCTAAGCGTCAATAGTAGATAGGGACAGAGGAATATTTATTATGTTCACAGACACAATACCCTCTAAAAAAGGCCCAAGTGTGTCATTAACCCCCGGTAATATTAACCCCCCCCCGGGGATTTCCTGGTATGACCTGATAACCTCCTGTACATTCAACCCCCTGATGTGTTAACCCCCCTGGTAACATTAAACCCCCCCAGGGAATTTCCTGCCATGACCTCATGTCCGAATTTTACCAGTCACCAAATCTCTTAAACCCCCCCCCTGGGAAGATCCTGGTATGACCAGATAACCCCCTGGAGACTTATCCCCCGGTAACGTTAACCCCCCCTGGGAATTTGTTCATATGACCAGACAATATCCTGACGAAATTAAACCCCCTCTTGTCTTAACCTCCTTAACATTAATCACCCACCCAGGGAATTTCTCGCCTTGACTAGATAGTCTCCTGGTGATATTAAACCCCCTGTTCGACTTAAAATACTGCCTTGAGGTCGGTTTTTATTATGTTTATACTAAAACAATTCAAGATAGCTGACCCGTGCAGACTTTTCTCCCGAGCTCATTTCTGGCTAAACCATAGGTCGTAGATCAGATCTGAGGGCACAATCGAAAGACAAAATTAAATTTCCAACAAGAAAGGTCCAGTCACTTTTTGTCGTATCTCTAACGGTTTTAACCGCAAAATGCCCTCAAAGTCAAAAGTTTTTACGAATCCGGAAAAAAAATCTATGAAAAAGGTCAATTTTTAAATCCCTTGTCATTTACTTAATGTCCGGACTTAACCAGTCACCGAATTCCGCTTATCCCCGAATTTGCAAGCGTTTACTTTGGGGGCCTGGGGGCGTAGCCCCCAGCGAGCCGAAGGCGAGTCTAATATACTTATACAGCCGCATGTGAAACCACTGACTCACTCACTCACTCACTGATGGATGTATACTAATTCTAACATAGTTCTAGAAGAGTTAGAAACTTGAAATTTGGCATGCAGGTACCTTTTGTCGTGTAACCAACAGGAAAAGTCTGAAAACCGGGAATTTTTACTTTTAAACCCCTCAAAAAAATTCCCAAAAAATCGCGCATTCTTTACCCCTGCAGGCCTTTTTTGTAAGCCCGATAGCGGGCGAACCGTTGGAGCTAGCTTCGATCTGACGAAAAATCGTTAGTCAGGAATGAAGTGAACTACAAAAAAGGTCCAGTGACTTTTTGTCCTATCTCGTGTGGTTAAGCGACAAAACGCTCGAATGTTTGAAATTCCAGAGATTTTTTTTGCTTAAAATAAAGTTTTCGAGCCTGATAGCGGCCGAACCGTAGGTCGTAGCTCAAATCTGATTGACCCATCAATTTAGCAAATTGCGCGATCTACAGAAAAGGTCCAGTGACTTTTTGCTCTATCTCGATTGGTTTGGCCGAAAAACGTGATTATGTACAATTTTTTTGTAATTTTTACGCGAAACTTTTGTTTTTGGGCTCGATAGCGGCGAAACTGTTGGTCGGAGCTCAAAAATAGACGAACGTTTGATTTAGGAAATAAGATTATCTACAAAAAAGGTTTGAGTACCCTTTTACTCTATCTTCATTGGTTTGGCCGCAAAATGCGATTAAGTGAAATTATTATGAAATTTTCGCCTAAAAATGTACCTTTCGGGCTCGATAGCGGCTAAACGGTTGGTCGTAACTCAAAACAAACGTTCATTAGGGATTTAGGAAATTGCGTGATCTACAAAAAAGGTTCAGTAACATTTTGCCTTATCCTCAACGGTTTGGCCGCATAACCGTTTTAAAGTATTTATTTTTTAGGTTTTACGTGATATTTTTAAACTGCCCAGTGCAGTCTTTTGTCCTAAGCTCTGTACTGCCTAAATTATAGGTCGTAGCTTAAATCTGATGGCATAATCGAAAGACAAAATTAAATTTTCGACAAGAAATGTGCAGTCACTTTTTGTCATATCTCTAACGGTTATCTAAATCTAAATACTTATACAGCCGCATGTGAAACCACTCACTCACTCACTCACTCACTGATGGATGTATACAAATTCTAACATAGTTCTAGAAGTGCTGGAAACTTGAAATTTGGCATGCAGGTACCTTTTGTCGTGTAACCAACAGGAAAAGTCTGAAAACCGGGAATTTTTACTTTTAAACCCCTCAAAAAAATTCCCGAAAAATCGCGCATTCTTTACCCTTGCAGGCCTTTCTTGTAAGCCCGATAGCGGGCGAACCGTTGGAGCTAGCTTCGATCTGACGAAAAATCGTTAGTCAGGAATGAAGTGAACTACAAAAAAGGTCCAGTGACTTTTTGTCCTATCTCGTGTGGTTAAGCGACAAAACGCGGGAATGTTTGACATTCCAGAGATTTTTTTGCTTAAAATAAAGTTTCGAGCCTGATAGTGGCCGAACGGTAGGTCGTAGCTCAAATCTGATTGACCCATCAATTTAGCAAATTATGCGATCTACAGAAAAGGTCCAGTGACTTTTTGCTCTACCTCCAGTGGTTCGGCCGAAAAACGTGATTATGTGCAATTTTTTTGTAATTTTTACGTGAAACTTTTGTTTTCGGGCTCGATAGTGGCTAAACTGTTGGTCGTAGCTCAAAAATAGACGAACGTTTGATTTAGGAAATAAGATTATCTACAAAAAAGGTTGAGTACCCTTTTTACTCTATCTTCATTGGTTTGGCCGTAAAAATGCGATTAAGTGAAATTATTATGAAATTTTCGCCTAAAAATGTACCTTTCGGGCTCGATAGCGGTTAAACGGTTGGTCGTAGCTCAAAACAAACGTTCATTAGAATTTAGGAAATTGCGTGATCTACAAAAAAGGTTCAGTAACATTTTGCCTTATCCTCAACGGTTTGGCCGCATAACCGTTTTAAAAGTATTTATTTTTTAGGTTTTACGTGATATTTTTAAACTGCCCAGTGCAGTCTTTTGTCCTAAGCCTCTGTACTGCCTAAATTATAGGTCGTAGCTTAAATCTGATGGCATAATCGAAAGACAAAATTAAATTTTCGACAAGAAATGTGCAGTCACTTTTTGTCATATCTCTAACGGTTATCTAAATCTAAATACTTATACAGCCGCATGTGAAACCACTCACTCACTCACTCACTCACTGATGGATGTATACAAATTCTAACATAGTTCTAGAAGTGCTGGAAACTTGAAATTTGGCATGCAGGTACCTTTTGTCGTGTAACCAACAGGAAAAGTCTGAAAACCGGGAATTTTTACTTTTAAACCCCTCAAAAAAATTCCCGAAAAATCGCGCATTCTTTACCCTTGCAGGCCTTTCTTGTAAGCCCGATAGCGGGCGAACCGTTGGAGCTAGCTTCGATCTGACGAAAAATCGTTAGTCAGGAATGAAGTGAACTACAAAAAAGGTCCAGTGACTTTTTGTCCTATCTCGTGTGGTTAAGCGACAAAACGCGGGAATGTTTGACATTCCAGAGATTTTTTTTGCTTAAAATAAAGTTTCGAGCCTGATAGTGGCCGAACGGTAGGTCGTAGCTCAAATCTGATTGACCCATCAATTTAGCAAATTATGCGATCTACAGAAAAGGTCCAGTGACTTTTTGCTCTACCTCCAGTGGTTCGGCCGAAAAACGTGATTATGTGCAATTTTTTTGTAATTTTTACGTGAAACTTTTGTTTTCGGGCTCGATAGTGGCTAAACTGTTGGTCGTAGCTCAAAAATAGACGAACGTTTGATTTAGGAAATAAGATTATCTACAAAAAAGGTTGAGTACCCTTTTACTCTATCTTCATTGGTTTGGCCGTAAAATGCGATTAAGTGAAATTATTATGAAATTTTCGCCTAAAAATGTACCTTTCGGGCTCGATAGCGGTTAAACGGTTGGTCGTAGCTCAAAACAAACGTTCATTAGAATTTAGGAAATTGCGTGATCTACAAAAAAGGTTCAGTAACATTTTGCCTTATCCTCAACGGTTTGGCCGCATAACCGTTTTAAAGTATTTATTTTTTAGGTTTTACGTGATATTTTTAAACTGCCCAGTGCAGTCTTTTGTCCTAAGCTCTGTACTGCCTAAATTATAGGTCGTAGCTTAAATCTGATGGCATAATCGAAAGACAAAATTAAATTTTCGACAAGAAATGTGCAGTCACTTTTTGTCATATCTCTAACGGTTATCTAAATCTAAATACTTATACAGCCGCATGTGAAACCACTCACTCACTCACTCACTCACTGATGGATGTATACAAATTCTAACATAGTTCTAGAAGTGCTGGAAACTTGAAATTTGGCATGCAGGTACCTTTTGTCGTGTAACCAACAGGAAAAGTCTGAAAACCGGGAATTTTTACTTTTAAACCCCTCAAAAAAATTCCCGAAAAATCGCGCATTCTTTACCCTTGCAGGCCTTTCTTGTAAGCCCGATAGCGGGCGAACCGTTGGAGCTAGCTTCGATCTGACGAAAAATCGTTAGTCAGGAATGAAGTGAACTACAAAAAAGGTCCAGTGACTTTTTGTCCTATCTCGTGTGGTTGGTTAAGCGACAAAACGCGGGAATGTTTGACATTCCAGAGATTTTTTTGCTTAAAATAAAGTTTCGAGCCTGATAGTGGCCGAACGGTAGGTCGTAGCTCAAATCTGATTGACCCATCAATTTAGCAAATTATGCGATCTACAGAAAAGGTCCAGTGACTTTTTGCTCTACCTCCAGTGGTTCGGCCGAAAAACGTGATTATGTGCAATTTTTTTGTAATTTTTACGTGAAACTTTTGTTTTCGGGCTCGATAGTGGCTAAACTGTTGGTCGTAGCTCAAAAATAGACGAACGTTTGATTTAGGAAATAAGATTATCTACAAAAAAGGTTGAGTACCCTTTTACTCTATCTTCATTGGTTTGGCCGTAAAATGCGATTAAGTGAAATTATTATGAAATTTTCGCCTAAAAATGTACCTTTCGGGCTCGATAGCGGTTTAAACGGTTGGTCGTAGCTCAAAACAAACGTTCATTAGAATTTAGGAAATTGCGTGATCTACAAAAAAGGTTCAGTAACATTTTGCCTTATCCTCAACGGTTTGGCCGCATAACCGTTTTAAAGTATTTATTTTTTAGGTTTTACGTGATATTTTTAAACTGCCCAGTGCAGTCTTTTGTCCTAAGCTCTGTACTGCCTAAATTATAGGTCGTAGCTTAAATCTGATGGCATAATCGAAAGACAAAATTAAATTTTCGACAAGAAATGTGCAGTCACTTTTTGTCATATCTCTAACGGTTATCTAAATCTAAATACTTATACAGCCGCATGTGAAACCACTCACTCACTCACTCACTCACTGATGGATGTATACAAATTCTAACATAGTTCTAGAAGTGCTGGAAACTTGAAATTTGGCATGCAGGTACCTTTTGTCGTGTAACCAACAGGAAAAGTCTGAAAACCGGGAATTTTTACTTTTAAACCCCTCAAAAAAATTCCCGAAAAATCGCGCATTCTTTACCCTTGCAGGCCTTTCTTGTAAGCCCGATAGCGGGCGAACCGTTGGAGCTAGCTTCGATCTGACGAAAAATCGTTAGTCAGGAATGAAGTGAACTACAAAAAAGGTCCAGTGACTTTTTGTCCTATCTCGTGTGGTTAAGCGACAAAACGCGGGAATGTTTGACATTCCAGAGATTTTTTTGCTTAAAATAAAGTTTCGAGCCTGATAGTGGCCGAACGGTAGGTCGTAGCTCAAATCTGATTGACCCATCAATTTAGCAAATTACGCGATCTACAGAAAAGGTCCAGTGACTTTTTGCTCTACCTCCAGTGGTTCGGCCGAAAAACGTGATTATGTGCAATTTTTTTGTAATTTTTACGTGAAACTTTTGTTTTCGGGCTCGATAGTGGCTAAACTGTTGGTCGTAGCTCAAAAATAGACGAACGTTTGATTTAGGAAATAAGATTATCTACAAAAAAGGTTGAGTACCCTTTTACTCTATCTTCATTGGTTTGGCCGTAAAATGCGATTAAGTGAAATTATTATGAAATTTTCGCCTAAAAATGTACCTTTCGGGCTCGATAGCGGTTAAACGGTTGGTCGTAGCTCAAAACAAACGTTCATTAGAATTTAGGAAATTGCGTGATCTACAAAAAAGGTTCAGTAACATTTTGCCTTATCCTCAACGGTTTGGCCGCATAACCGTTTTAAAGTATTTATTTTTTAGGTTTTACGTGATATTTTTAAACTGCCCAGTGCAGTCTTTTGTCCTAAGCTCTGTACTGCCTAAATTATAGGTCGTAGCTTAAATCTGATGGCATAATCGAAAGACAAAATTAAATTTTCGACAAGAAATGTGCAGTCACTTTTTGTCATATCTCTAACGGTTATCTAAATCTAAATACTTATACAGCCGCATGTGAAACCACTCACTCACTCACTCACTCACTGATGGATGTATACAAATTCTAACATAGTTCTAGAAGTGCTGGAAACTTGAAATTTGGCATGCAGGTACCTTTTGTCGTGTAACCAACAGGAAAAGTCTGAAAACCGGGAATTTTTACTTTTAAACCCCTCAAAAAAATTCCCGAAAAATCGCGCATTCTTTACCCTTGCAGGCCTTTCTTGTAAGCCCGATAGCGGGCGAACCGTTGGAGCTAGCTTCGATCTGACGAAAAATCGTTAGTCAGGAATGAAGTGAACTACAAAAAAGGTCCAGTGACTTTTTGTCCTATCTCGTGTGGTTAAGCGACAAAACGCGGGAATGTTTGACATTCCAGAGATTTTTTTGCTTAAAATAAAGTTTCGAGCCTGATAGTGGCCGAACGGTAGGTCGTAGCTCAAATCTGATTGACCCATCAATTTAGCAAATTACGCGATCTACAGAAAAGGTCCAGTGACTTTTTGCTCTACCTCCAGTGGTTCGGCCGAAAAACGTGATTATGTGCAATTTTTTTGTAATTTTTACGTGAAACTTTTGTTTTCGGGCTCGATAGTGGCTAAACTGTTGGTCGTAGCTCAAAAATAGACGAACGTTTGATTTAGGAAATAAGATTATCTACAAAAAAGGTTGAGTACCCTTTTACTCTATCTTCATTGGTTTGGCCGTAAAATGCGATTAAGTGAAATTATTATGAAATTTTCGCCTAAAAATGTACCTTTCGGGCTCGATAGCGGTTAAACGGTTGGTCGTAGCTCAAAACAAACGTTCATTAGAATTTAGGAAATTGCGTGATCTACAAAAAAGGTTCAGTAACATTTTGCCTTATCCTCAACGGTTTGGCCGCATAACCGTTTTAAAGTATTTATTTTTTAGGTTTTACGTGATATTTTTAAACTGCCCAGTGCAGTCTTTTGTCCTAAGCTCTGTACTGCCTAAATTATAGGTCGTAGCTTAAATCTGATGGCATAATCGAAAGACAAAATTAAATTTTCGACAAGAAATGTGCAGTCACTTTTTGTCATATCTCTAACGGTTATCTAAATCTAAATACTTATACAGCCGCATGTGAAACCACTCACTCACTCACTCACTCACTGATGGATGTATACAAATTCTAACATAGTTCTAGAAGTGCTGGAAACTTGAAATTTGGCATGCAGGTACCTTTTGTCGTGTAACCAACAGGAAAAGTCTGAAAACCGGGAATTTTTACTTTTAAACCCCTCAAAAAAATTCCCGAAAAATCGCGCATTCTTTACCCTTGCAGGCCTTTCTTGTAAGCCCGATAGCGGGCGAACCGTTGGAGCTAGCTTCGATCTGACGAAAAATCGTTAGTCAGGAATGAAGTGAACTACAAAAAAGGTCCAGTGACTTTTTGTCCTATCTCGTGTGGTTAAGCGACAAAACGCGGGAATGTTTGACATTCCAGAGATTTTTTTGCTTAAAATAAAGTTTCGAGCCTGATAGTGGCCGAACGGTAGGTCGTAGCTCAAATCTGATTGACCCATCAATTTAGCAAATTACGCGATCTACAGAAAAGGTCCAGTGACTTTTTGCTCTACCTCCAGTGGTTCGGCCGAAAAACGTGATTATGTGCAATTTTTTTGTAATTTTTACGTGAAACTTTTGTTTTCGGGCTCGATAGTGGCTAAACTGTTGGTCGTAGCTCAAAAATAGACGAACGTTTGATTTAGGAAATAAGATTATCTACAAAAAAGGTTGAGTACCCTTTTACTCTATCTTCATTGGTTTGGCCGTAAAATGCGATTAAGTGAAATTATTATGAAATTTTCGCCTAAAAATGTACCTTTCGGGCTCGATAGCGGTTAAAACGGTTGGTCGTAGCTCAAAACAAACGTTCATTAGAATTTAGGAAATTGCGTGATCTACAAAAAAGGTTCAGTAACATTTTGCCTTATCCTCAACGGTTTGGCCGCATAACCGTTTTAAAGTATTTATTTTTTAGGTTTTACGTGATATTTTTAAACTGCCCAGTGCAGTCTTTTGTCCTAAGCTCTGTACTGCCTAAATTATAGGTCGTAGCTTAAATCTGATGGCATAATCGAAAGACAAAATTAAATTTTCGACAAGAAATGTGCAGTCACTTTTTGTCATATCTCTAACGGTTATCTAAATCTAAATACTTATACAGCCGCATGTGAAACCACTCACTCACTCACTCACTCACTGATGGATGTATACAAATTCTAACATAGTTCTAGAAGTGCTGGAAACTTGAAATTTGGCATGCAGGTACCTTTTGTCGTGTAACCAACAGGAAAAGTCTGAAAACCGGGAATTTTTACTTTTAAACCCCTCAAAAAAATTCCCGAAAAATCGCGCATTCTTTACCCTTGCAGGCCTTTCTTGTAAGCCCGATAGCGGGCGAACCGTTGGAGCTAGCTTCGATCTGACGAAAAATCGTTAGTCAGGAATGAAGTGAACTACAAAAAAGGTCCAGTGACTTTTTGTCCTATCTCGTGTGGTTAAGCGACAAAACGCGGGAATGTTTGACATTCCAGAGATTTTTTTGCTTAAAATAAAGTTTCGAGCCTGATAGTGGCCGAACGGTAGGTCGTAGCTCAAATCTGATTGACCCATCAATTTAGCAAATTACGCGATCTACAGAAAAGGTCCAGTGACTTTTTGCTCTACCTCCAGTGGTTCGGCCGAAAAACGTGATTATGTGCAATTTTTTTGTAATTTTTACGTGAAACTTTTGTTTTCGGGCTCGATAGTGGCTAAACTGTTGGTCGTAGCTCAAAAATAGACGAACGTTTGATTTAGGAAATAAGATTATCTACAAAAAAGGTTGAGTACCCTTTTACTCTATCTTCATTGGTTTGGCCGTAAAATGCGATTAAGTGAAATTATTATGAAATTTTCGCCTAAAAATGTACCTTTCGGGCTCGATAGCGGTTAAACGGTTGGTCGTAGCTCAAAACAAACGTTCATTAGAATTTAGGAAATTGCGTGATCTACAAAAAAGGTTCAGTAACATTTTGCCTTATCCTCAACGGTTTGGCCGCATAACCGTTTTAAAGTATTTATTTTTTAGGTTTTACGTGATATTTTTAAACTGCCCAGTGCAGTCTTTTGTCCTAAGCTCTGTACTGCCTAAATTATAGGTCGTAGCTTAAATCTGATGGCATAATCGAAAGACAAAATTAAATTTTCGACAAGAAATGTGCAGTCACTTTTTGTCATATCTCTAACGGTTATCTAAATCTAAATACTTATACAGCCGCATGTGAAACCACTCACTCACTCACTCACTCACTGATGGATGTATACAAATTCTAACATAGTTCTAGAAGTGCTGGAAACTTGAAATTTGGCATGCAGGTACCTTTTGTCGTGTAACCAACAGGAAAAGTCTGAAAACCGGGAATTTTTACTTTTAAACCCCTCAAAAAAATTCCCGAAAAATCGCGCATTCTTTACCCTTGCAGGCCTTTCTTGTAAGCCCGATAGCGGGCGAACCGTTGGAGCTAGCTTCGATCTGACGGAAAATCGTTAGTCAGGAATGAAGTGAACTACAAAAAAGGTCCAGTGACTTTTTGTCCTATCTCGTGTGGTTAAGCGACAAAACGCGGGAATGTTTGACATTCCAGAGATTTTTTTGCTTAAAATAAAGTTTCGAGCCTGATAGTGGCCGAACGGTAGGTCGTAGCTCAAATCTGATTGACCCATCAATTTAGCAAATTACGCGATCTACAGAAAAGGTCCAGTGACTTTTTGCTCTACCTCCAGTGGTTCGGCCGAAAAACGTGATTATGTGCAATTTTTTTGTAATTTTTACGTGAAACTTTTGTTTTCGGGCTCGATAGTGGCTAAACTGTTGGTCGTAGCTCAAAAATAGACGAACGTTTGATTTAGGAAATAAGATTATCTACAAAAAAGGTTGAGTACCCTTTTACTCTATCTTCATTGGTTTGGCCGTAAAATGCGATTAAGTGAAATTATTATGAAATTTTCGCCTAAAAATGTACCTTTCGGGCTCGATAGCGGTTAAACGGTTGGTCGTAGCTCAAAACAAACGTTCATTAGAATTTAGGAAATTGCGTGATCTACAAAAAAGGTTCAGTAACATTTTGCCTTATCCTCAACGGTTTGGCTGCATAACCGTTTTAAAGTATTTATTTTTTAGGTTTTACGTGATATTTTTAAACTGCCCAGTGCAGTCTTTTGTCCTAAGCTCTGTACTGCCTAAATTATAGGTCGTAGCTTAAATCTGATGGCATAATCGAAAGACAAAATTAAATTTTCGACAAGAAAGGTCCAGTCACTTTTTCTCGTATCTCTAACGGTTTAGCCGCAAAATGACCTTAAATTCAAAACTTTGGTTAAATCTGGATAATTCGATAGAATAGGTCTTCTTTTAACTCCAAGATCCCTAATCTAATGCTCGGACATAAACTTTCCCTGAATACTGCTAATCCAGTTAACGAGTGAATATACTCCACATTAGAAATTGGCTGAACGTTAGCTAAGCGTCAATAGTAGATAGGGACAAAGTGAATTTTTATTATGTTCACAGACACAACACCTTCTAAAATAGGCCCATGTGTCATTAACCCCAGGTGACATTAACCCCCCCCATCCGAAAATTTCCTGGTATGACCAGATAACCTCCAGGGTAAACTAAACCCCCTGATGTCTTAACCCCAGGTAACATTAATCCCCCCCAGGTAATTTCCTATCTCCATTGGTTCGGCCAATAAATATAAATATTTCGTAATTTTTATTTAAGAACTTTGTTTCTAGATTCGATAGCAGCCAAACAGTTGGTTCTAGCTTAAATGTAAAAACTTAATGGGTTCTTAAAAAAAGGTTATGTAAATTTTTGTTGTATGTCTTATAATAAGCCCGAAAAATGCGATAAATAGCAAAATATTTGTCGTAAATTGGCAATTTTTGGAGTTTTTAAATTTATATGTAACTAATATTTAGTAATTCAAAACTAGACGTTCTACAAACAAGGTTAAGTGACGTTTTGCTCTATCTCTATTGATTCAGCTAATAAATGTAATTATTTCGAAATTTGTATTGAAGAATATTGGTTCTAGAGTTGATAGCGGCTAAACAGTTAGTTCTAGCTTAAATATAAGAATTTGTATGACTAACAATTGATGAACCCTACAAAAAAGTTCATGTACCTTTTATTTGTATTTCCTTTAGTAAACCCGAAAAACGCTATAAATAGCAAAATATTTGTCGTGAATTGGCAATTTTTGGAGTTTTTAAATTTATATGTGACTAATATTTGTGTAATTCATTCCAGATTCAGATTGCACTTGCTTTGCTACGTTAACGAGTGAATACAACCCCACATTATAAGTTGGCTGAGCGTTAGCTAAGCGTCAATAGTAGATAGGGACAGAGTAAATTTGTATTATGTTCACAGACACAACACTCTCTAAAATGTGCCCAAGTGTGTTATTAACTCCCGGTAACATTAACCCCCCCCCCGGGGATTTCCTGCTATGAACAGATCTAAGTAATTAAAACCCCCTGATGTGTTAACCCCACCGGTAACATTTTGTTAACCCCCTCAGTGAATTTCCTGGCATGACCTAATGTCCGAATTTTACCAATTACCAAATCTCTTTACCCCCCTTGGGAAGTTACTGGTATGACCAGATAACCCCCTGATAACCCCAGGTAACATTAAACCCCCCCTCAGGGAATTTCCTAGCGAGGAGTCGAAAGCGGCCAAACGGTTAGTTCTAGCTTAAATATAAAAACTTTTATGACTTAAAATTGATGGGATCTACAAAAAAGGTAACTTTTTGTTGTATGTCCTTTAATAAGCCCGAAAAACGTTTATAAATAGCTAAATATTTGTCGTAGATTGGCAATTTTTGGAGTTTTTAAATTATTATGTGACTAATATTTGTGTAATTCATTCCATATTCAGTTCGCACTTGCTTTGCTACGTTAACGAGTGAATATAACTCTCCACATTAGAAACTGGCTGAGCGTTAGTTTAGCGTCAATAGTAGATAGGGACAGAGCACATTTTTATTATGTTCACAGACACAACACCCTCTAAAATAGGCCCAAGTGTGTCATTAACCCCCGGTAATATTAACCCCCCCCCGGGGAATTGCTGGTATGACCTGATAACCTCCTGAGGAAATTAAACCCCCTGATGTGTTATCCCCCTGGTTACATTAAATGCCCCCAGGGAATTTCCTGCATGACCTCATGTCCGAATTTTAACAATCACCAAATCTCTTTACCCCCCTTGGGAAGTTCCTGGTATGACCAGATAACCCCCTGATGTCTTAACCCCTGGTAAAATTAAACCCCCCCCCAGGGAATTTCCTGGCATGACTTCATGTCCGAATTTTAACAATCACCGATTCCCTCTTAACCCCGATTTTGCAAGCGTACATTTAACCGCTCATCCCCGAATTTGCAAGCGTACATCATGGGGGCCTGGGGGCGTAGCCCCCAGCGAGCCGAAGGCGAGTCCTATATTATATACAGCCGCATGTGTAAACTGACTCACTGACTCACTCACGTTTAATACTAAATTCTAACATAGTTCTAGAAGTGCTGGAAACTTGAAATTTGGCACGCAGGGTACCTTTTACCGTGTAACCACCGGGAAAAGTCTGAAAACCGGGAATTTTTTACTTTTAAACCCCTCAAAAAAATTCCCAAAAAATCGCGCATTCTTCACCCCTGCAGGCATTTTTTTGTAAGCCCGATAGCGGGCGAACCGTTGGAGCTAGCTCGGATCTGACGGAAAATTCATGGTCAGGAATGAAGTGAACTACAAAAAAGGTCCAGTGACTTTTTTGCTCTATCTTCCATGGTTTAAGCGACAAAACGCTCGAACATTTGAAATTCCAGAGATTTTTTCGATAAAAATAATGTTTCGAAGCCCGATAGCGGGCCGAACCGTTGGTCGTAGCTCAAATCTGATTGACCCATCAAATTAGCAAATTGCGCGATCTACAGAAAAGGTCTAGTTAATCTTTTGCCCTATCTCGATTGGTTTGGCCGAAAAACGTGATTATGTTCAATTTTTTTGTAAATTTTCACGTGAAAACTTTGTTTTTGGGGTCGATAGCGGCGAAAAAACCATTGGTCGGAGGTCAAAATAAAACAAAGGTTAGATTTAGGAAATAATATGATCTACAATAAAAGGTTAAGTGACTTTTTACTATATCTCCATTAGTTTGACCGCAAAAACGCGATTAAGTGAAAATATTTTGAAATTTTTCGCCTACAAATTTACATTCCGGGCTTGATAGCGGCTAAACGGTTGGTCGTCTAACTCAAAAACAATTTTCAATGGAATTTAGGAAATCACGCGATCAACAATAAAAGTTCTTTTGACATTTTGCCCTATCCCCAATGGTTTGGCCGCATAACGCGTTTTAAAAGTATAGATTTTTTGAGTTTTTTACGTGAGATTTTGTTTTCTGGGCTCCGTTGCAGACAAAACCTTAGGTTTAGCCAAGTTAAAAATTTGATTTTAATACAAAATAATGCGATCTACAAAAAAGGTCCAGTGGTCTGTTACCCTATCTTCCATGGTTTAGCCGTAAAACGTGATTATATTGAAAATTTCACTTAAAAACTTACCTTCCGGGCTCGTTATGGCCGAACCGTTGGCCCTAGCTTAAATGTAAAATTTTTTGTAAGTAGCTATTGATAGGATCTACAAATAAGGTACAGCAGTCTTTTTGTCGTTTATCTTTCCGTAAGCCTGGTAAATGCTCTAAAAGGCTAATTCTTTGTCGTCACTTTTAGGTGTTTTAAATCTTGCAACTATAATTAGTGCGATTCATGCTGGTTCCAGATTGACCTTGTATTAAAATACGTTAACGAGTGACTAAAACCCCCCTCCCACGATCAGGAGTTGGCCTGAGCGGTTAGTGAAGCTTCAATAGTAGATAGGGAGGACAGAGTTTTTTTTTATTTTTTATTTTATGAAATATTAGTTCATTGACAAAACTCTGGCGTGGAATGATAATTTCCGAAGTAATTTAAACCCCCCGGATCAACGTTTTATTTTGATAAGAATATACTGTACACATGTTCTCGTACCACAGGCGCAACATTTCCCAGAAAAGTAGGCCTCCCACCCGTTCCTTATTATAACCCCCGATAACATTAACCCCCCCTCCCGGGATATGTTCATATGACCTGGTAGACGAGCACTCTTGATTAATATTACATCGACTGATGACTAACCCCCGTTTAATATTCTAGCCTGGATACCGTAGTTTTTCTTTTCTATACACAAAATCAGTTTACACCATAGCTGACCAGTGCAGACTTTTATTGCCAAGGGGGGGGAGCGGAGTTGTACCGACTAAACCATAGGTCGTAGATCCAAATCTTGAGGGCACGGATTCGAAAGACAAAATTAAATTTCCGACAAGAAAGGTCACAGTCACTTTACTCGTATCTTTCTGAACGGTTAAGTCCCGTCAAAGTGGCCATTAAAGTCAAAAACTTTTGATTAAAACTGGAAAAATTCAATAAAATAAGTCTATTACTAAATTCCGAAATATCCGCTTATCTCCCGAAAATTTTGCCCAACTGACTCCAAAAGAGGCGGCCTGGGGTGTGGTCATTTTAACCCCCGGTAACATTAACCCCCCCTCCGCGTCGGAAATTTCTATGGTATGACCGGATAACCTCCTGAGTACATTAAACTCCCCTGAATGTATTAACCCCCCCGGTAACATTAAACCCCCCCAGTGGAATGTTCCTGTCATGACCATTTCACTATCCGAATTTTACCAATCACATAATCCCTCTATCCCCCGAATTTGCAAGCGTACATACTGGGGGCCTGGGTGCGTAGCCCCCAGCGAGCCGAAGGCGAGTTTGTTATATACGA
>NW_025782479.1:0-34074 GCF_021130785.1 Homalodisca vitripennis | reverse complement strand
AACTGCCTCCAGGAACTTTGTTTTGCTTTTTTAATTGCTAGGCTGTATTCTGTTAGAGCTCTATGATAGGACTCCCAGATACGGCTCCTTTTGCATTGATTGTACAGCTTCCTGACATTAGCCCTTTTGCGAGCGAGGTCTGCAGTCCACCACTTACTATTGGTTCGACTCTTCCCCCGTCGCAATGGGCAATTGTCATGGAAGCTATTGATTATAGCATTCTGCAGGTCAGAAGCTATCTGATCTATGTCTGTGAAGCATCGCACCCTTCCGCCTACCGATCCCAACTGTGACTGAAGGTCAGACTTATATCCCAACCAGTCAGTCCTCCTGGGATTACGATAGAGGACCTCTGCAGCCTCATCTTGCAAGTTAAAGAGGATATACCTGTGATCCGATAATGAGGCCTCTTCGCTTACGTGCCACTTATCAACCATTCCAAGTATTCCTTGTGTGCAGATTGTTATGTCAATAACTTCTTGTCTAATTCGTGTTGCGAACGTAGGGCGGTTACCTTTATTACATATAAATAGGTCCCTACTTAGAAGAAATTGTAAAAGTGCCTCACCTCTAGGGTTAGTGTTGGTGCTGCCCCATCCAGCAGAGTGATGGGCGTTGGCGTCACAACCTAGAAGAAGTTTGTTGACGTCTGGCTTGTGCTTCTTCCACCAGGAGCTCTAGGTCTCTTGATGGAGGGAGTTCCCTGGCATCATATGGCAAGTATACGGAGCCTACAATTGTGCTCTGCACTATACCTCCATTCTTCCAGGTCAGTGTGCCCACAGTGAGATCTCTGGAGCAGAATTCGTTGAGGGTTAGAAAATCCAAGCCTCTCCTCAACAGGATGCAGGTTCTGACATTCCTTAGAGAGGTACAGTAAATTAACTTACCTTTGGTTTCATTTAGGCCCGCCACTCTCCCTTGGTGAAGCCATGGTTCTTGAATCAGTGCCAGATCAAATCACTCCTGGAGGAAGAACTGGCAGAAGGCTGCCGAGGCAGCCCTACTGTGCTGGAGGTTGATTTGTAGAACTCGTGGCATTGTCCTTGACTGTCGAGGAGACAATTGAGACCTGCCAGAGTCCTAAGTTGGCTCTACAGTTGGAAGCCTTCACAGCCTTGTAGCAGACCTCGTCCAGGAAGCAGACGAATCCGTAACCTTTCGGGTCTGGCTTGGATGGAAGGATTTTCCACTCGTTTACATTCAGGTTGGGGTTCTGCTTATTGAACATCTCAAGTACCTTTTCAGGTGTCTTCTTCAGAAGCTTCGGGTGAGCTCTGAAAAACACCCTGGTGGACCTCAAGATGTCCTTACGCAGACCCACTCTCAGAGAGATATCATCTCCCAGAGGTTTTATTCTTTGGATAACTTCTTCCAGCCAACGTTTGGTGTGTTCGTTGATGCAGGAAGCAATTAAAACACCTTTCTCTAGGTAGGTGCCCGCAAACGATGGAACGGAACCATCCTCCAGGGGTTGGATTTCTTCCATAATTGCGTCCTCGATGGCTTCTCCTTGCTCTGCACTAAGCTTCGCTTCCGGGTAGCCTTCGAGGGCTATGGCCATTTTAATCGCTGCGACCTCTCTGTAGGTAGCCTTGGGTGTGCTACCAGAGGCCTCGGGATCGTGGGCTTCGGGCTTTTGGGTTTCCCTCCTAGCCTTCTTTGCGGGTCCCTCAGCGGAGGGCGGGGTGACCAAGGTGCCTCTGGGGCGTTTGGCCGACCCCACCCCCGCCTTGGTACCCGCAGTTGGGCCCGGAGTTGAGACCTCCTGCCGTTCGGGATTCTTTTTTCTTCTTCTTTTTCCCCCTCCTCCACTTGGAAGGATCAAAAGCTTCACTCTTTTCAAGAAGTTTAGCCTTTAGTGCTTCTCTTCTTTGAGCAGTGGTGAGATTGGGCCTCTTCATTCTGAGGTTGCCGAGTTGCTCTGTGGCATCATCCAGCGTACCTGTAGACATGGGAGTGCTTGGACTGTTGAGGAGCTGATCTTCTATATCTTGAAGGGATTTTACTTCCTCAGCGCTTGTACTGCCTTCCTCAGATAAAGCCTTGCCATGTATGGGAGCTTCAGTGTGCAATGGAACCTCCTGTGTTCCTAAGGCACTTTGTTGAGGAGAAGGTAGGGATGTTGGCATAACAACCTCTTGAGTTGTGTTGCCAGGTGGTGGTATGTGCGAGGTAGCTTCAGGAGCTACCTCAGCAGGAAGAGGTAGGTTAGAAACAGCTTCAGGAGCTGTTTCAAGGGTTGGTTTGTTTTGTTTTTTGTGTTTGTTTCTTTCCATGTTGTTCCCACGAGAAGCTAGGGAATGGAAGGTCCGCCCAGACAGAGCCCCGCATGCCTGGGTTATTCCCTCGCTTTGCACTTTGTTAAACATAAGAGAAACTCTGATTGTAAGAAAATACCCCACTTGTTTACGAACAAAGTTTCAAACTCTTTAAATTAAGGATTACACTGACCTGTGAAATTTTAGGCATTATCATCTGTTAAAATAAGTTATTTTTTACGAAATAACTGGCTCAACATTAGCAAAACCAATCCTTTGGTAGACTGGAAAGATTTAATTTATGTCTGTCTGTCTGCATGATATCTTAAGAACGAATTAATATGTACTCTAGTAACTAAAATGATTTACAGTATACAATACTGTCGTCTATTGCAGCCTAGTAAGTTGGCCTGTCTACTAATAATGTTGAATAAAAAAGTAACGGTCAAAGGCTTCTCGATTCTTACACCCTCATCTTGAGTGTAAAAGTGTACGCCAAAAGTATTACGTGATATACAATAATTCTTACATAAACCTAACTTAAATATTCTAGTATTTATTTATGATTTTTAAATGTAGGAGTATGATAACTAAAGGTCTTTATTATTAAAACATTTAAAATAAGTGTTTTAACACTTATATATAAATGAAAGCTTTTTCAAATATATTTATATCTTTAAGGCTCTATAAGGTATTGCGCTATTAATTCCTTTTTCCGTCAGAAGGAGTATTTACTTAGAAATTTGTAGTCTTTTTATATAAGTTTAATTAACTTCTTAAGTTTTATCAAAGTCCATTCCCATAAAAATATATTTATTTTTACAATAACCGATTAAATAATAAGTTGGCAGAACACTCATAAGTCACATTGAAGAGCATTATCTACTTTCTGTATCGTACTGAAGCAGGAAGACTACCTTGATTGGTTTGGTTAGTTTACTCTCGCTACCCTACTTATAGGCTATTGTCTGCACTTTCAACTGAAAATCATATTCCATAAACATATTTAGTCATTAATTAAACTAAGAACAGTAAGTAAAATATTTGTTTTACCTCTGTTATAATTAGGCAACTAAGACATATACAAATAAATATAATCTGAACAAACATGAACAATTTCAAAGCATATTTACACTAGACCAGATGTATATGAGTTTGTGTAAAAATTTGAGCTTCAGTTGATCTATTTGTACGAGATCTCTAAAACTTTTCGACTAATGTTTGAACTTGTTTTCGAATAGGAATCCGTTTAACTGTGCTAGTCCACTGAAGCTTAACTGAAACAAATTCAGACTGTTATGAAATGTTGGGCCAGTAGTTCGTCTATTTAACGATCTTAGACTGAATTCAGGAACTACGATAGCTATTCCTGTAATAGTTCAACTCTTTAAAAACATTCTATAAATATTAAACTTAGGTTAACTCTCACAACTTCAGTTGTCTTTACACATAACACATTCCACAGAATTCATAACGTATTTTTATAAGCTAGTGATATTTATGGATGGCATTTGGAATATGCATTAAATTTCAATAATCTTATAGGTATTTTATAACGACTTGGATTGTTCATATTAATATTCCAGAGTATTAATATTTAAATTATCAATGAGACATAAAAAGACGATATAAAATATGTTTTGATTAGTAAGCTCCTAGTGAATATTTAGTACAATTTATTACTAAATTGGTTAACTATTAAATTATTACCTGGTTTGTCTAAAATAAAAATCACAGTTCTAAATAAAAATAATGGATTTATTTTAAACTGGCAAATTAATAAGTTCAACGTTTCAGAATTTTCATTACTCTATTTTCCACAAAGAATTGACAAACCGTTTAGTAAATTTAAAAGTTCCTTTGGCAACAAATAAAAAATATTAATGAAGTACCTATATCAAACTAAAAGTCAGAGCTCTATTCTAAAATAAAATAATAAAATTTTAAAATAAAAATCAACTACCACTTGAAAATAACAAAAATAAAAATGTTCACTTCTAAGTTCACTCAAAATTCAAAATAAAAATTTTAACTTCTCTTTCCACTAGTTGAACCTTAACTTTCAAGTCTCTGCAATTCAGATTACAACTCTCTCAAATAATTATTAATATTTAATTAATTTCCAATTAATAATTCACAATAAAACAGTTCCAGTTAAATATTGATAAATTACTACTTTTCCAAATCTCAATTAAAGTTATTAACAAAGTTCAATTGTAAATCACTTTTCTTGCAAGCATTAACCAAATGTAATTTATATGATTCTATTATGCTCTATTGTTCCTCGAGAATAATTTATTCGAATTGCCCTGTAGTTTCTATGAATTTAATTTTTTCCTCAAAATCCCTCGCGGAAAAAGATTTAAGAAACACGGTGCACTGTAATTAAATTGACTCACAAAAATAACCAAAAGAAGCGGCGAAAATTATGAGTGGGTGCTTAAATACTTCCCTTTCCAATCAACTTTGCAGGACATCCGCGGTGTTCTCTCATTGGTCCAGCTGTATCAAACAAGGAGAACAATAGTCACAACAAGACAAGTTCTAATCAAATCAAGGCAGTCAACTTGCCATCCTAACAATTTAAAACTACCAGTGCTAACTTGCCAAAGGATTACATGTTAGTTTTTACCCTGACTTTTCACAATCTAATCTAAAATTAAGTCCCAATATTTCGGTCCCAAAATTTTAATTGAATTTTAGTTTTAATTAAAAAAAATAAATCAATGTAGCTTTAAAAACGCTACATATTTATATTTTCAATGTTGTTCTTCCCTATCTTGATATAAAAACATTGTTTATTTCATAGGAACTATTCTGGCAGATATTTTTATACGTTAGCTTTTGAAATAGCACAGTCTATAGATTTCAGGAAGTCTTAATTGATAAAAGTGCTCATTCAATCACTTTTACAAAGATTATACCTAAACTGGTGATGAAATTACGGTATAACATCTGCCAAACTCACATGATATCATGAGACAAATAGAGAGATATGGCAACAACAGATCAAACTTAGGAATGGAGAAGCTTGGTTACTTTTGAGGAAACGTTACATAGTTAGTACATTATGAAGTATTTAAAATGCCAATTTCCAAAACAATAATCAATATTGGCTATCTGATATAGTAAGAGTATTCTACACCACGTTTCGCGTAGCAGGTGTCAAACATTTTAGATACAAAATCACAAATATATTGGTCAGTTCATTTTTGAGATTTCCTGCGGATAAGTCAGTGTAAAGATAATATAGAAAATTCATTATACACATATACATTATTTAATTTCCATTAGATAAAAATGGAAAATATGCCAATATTATTATAATTTACTTAATGCAAATGAATTTTTGTCATAGAGAACCAAAACGTGCTCGGAGATGAACCCTTAATATTGGAGATCTGGGATGGTTGTAATGAGAAGACCATACTATCATACTCATCCTGTAATACGTTTTTGAATTTAAAACGATCTTTTTCTGAACAGAATTTGTATTTTGATTGGCGATATTGATCTTATAAAACAACCCCAGAGGCTGTTTATATCCATGTCTCTGTTCTAGAGCGTCATATATTTACCACCTCCAAAACAGCTAGCATAGGGCAACCTTAAGAGGAGGTGTCAGTAAATATCTTTATGAATATTCTATGTGGTTGCTAGTGGAAAGCGTAAAACAATATAATACAATGTTTCATAAATTCTATATTGAACAATATAACATATGGTTCAATAGCTGAAGGTCTCAATGTTACAACAAACCTTCTTGTGGAATATGTACGTATAACTGATTTTAAATCTATCATTTAAAAAATCCATAAGTCTATAACTGTATAAACTAATACAAATATGAATGTTAGGTAAGGCCTTTATCATGGACTAAGTATACAATTAATATCTCAGTAATTTAAATTCACTGGAATGTTGTATATGTTATGAATTAACGATTGACTTCCATTTTATTATTGACGGCAGGCAATTCATTGCACTTTTTGGTGGAGCAGTGCTGGGAATAAGAACAGTTCGTTTCGGTTTTTTGATATACAGTTTCAGTTAGTATGCAAATAAACATAGTGTATATCATTGCCATCTTTTCATTATTGTCCTGAAATACAATAAATATAACAAAATCTTAATCACTAATATTATTTTGACATGTTAATATTACTTTGTTGAGTATTAAAAAAGAAACACGCACATTATCATCGTGATTTTATAATTTAAAATGAATTAAATTAAAATATTAACTACTTATACTGTATTAAAATTATAGATATAGGCTAAGACTTACCAAAGATAAATAATCTGTTTAATAAAGCCATTAGTTTAAAAAGCCAAATAACCTTTTTACTACGTAACACAACCAACTAACTGTACTTGTTACAAAACAGAATAGTTATGTTATTAAAAATACAAACTTTAATATGAAATTTAATTCAATAATTAAGAGTTACTTAAAATTATTTTATTTACATTTTGTAAAGCACCATTCTCAATTAATTTGGTCTCAATATGTTTGAATGCAAATTCAACAGATAAATAAAAATACGTTTATCTAAATGTACAATAACAGAAAATATACCAGGCAAATAGGATAAAATGTTATAATAAGTGAAATACTAAATATTAATTCTTAATCATATCTGACAGGACATAAATGTATTTGTCAATGTATGGGGAAGTATTATTTGAAATTATTGTGTGCTATAAGATATCGATATGATTGTTGGATATTATAATTTTTCTGTCTAAAAATAATTACTAACGTATCGTCTTGTTATAGTATAAGTAGACAATAACTGGCATGTTAGAATAATTATGCCAATATATATGACAACCAGTGAAAGCCTGGTACAACTTTTTTCTCTGTAGTCGAAGACAACGACAGACCGAGTTGATTTTACTCTTTTTACATTCAGCATTAGGTTTATGCTCATTACTAGGCTGATTGTCAACTGTTTTCTCTTTAATGTGGAAGTTTGAACCATCCTCATAAGGGAACCAATATAAAATCGTGCATACATTTAAATAACAATAAGAATGTAAAAGTACTCAATAACAGTAAGTATTAATTCAATTAGTTATTTTTTGACACGTTTGTATCCACTTGCTGAATCTACACCGGGTCCTTTGTTAAAACTTTTTTTTATTTACGATATATATTAGAAGAATAATATGATTTGTAACATTTTATATAAAATAAGTTTCGAAAATTGAAATTAACTCCTAGTCATAATGAAGTTCCACAAATGTACGGTTTACAAATATTCTCAAACTGGGCATCCCTTTTCAACCAATATAATTATTTCGTAGATATCATCGAATACGGAAGTATCTAAAATCCTCTTCAGGATCTTGACTCAATTTGTATGACAAACAGGCTTTATTATTACAAGTTCCAAATACTGCATTTAAACTTGCTAAAACTGATAGGCTAGTTAGCATTGACAATGAAAACCATTTCAGTAATGTTCCAGTACTAGAATCATTCAAAGTCGTAAATCTTTCTTTACAAAAAAAAAAACTATACAACCAACTTTCATTTTTATGTAAATATATAATTTATTATTATACACACTCTATCACTCTATGTAAATCTTTTAACTATAGTGTGAAATTTATCTTCAAGATGAAGAAATAGCAATCGGTTCTCCTCTGTTGCCCATTTATACCTATATTTTATTTTCTACAATTGTATAAAGATGTACAAGCTTCTACTTCAATCAAAACGAAGATCTGGTATAGATACTTTGATCACACACTCGTCGTATCTTCACCTGGATATACATAAAATTAAGGTTTTGTCCAATATAAATAGCAATTCTTCTTCGATTCAGAACGATTCAGATTCGGTTAGACCATTGAGGTAGAAGTACAAAAAAACTTCATTTTCTGCATGTGGGTTGAGTAAGAGATATGAAATTTCAACAAGACAACAACAGTATATCGTGAGAAAAAAACATACCGGACAATATAAAAATAAATCCAACTATCAAAACTATATCAAATAAGTAGTACATTGTTTGTTTGTAAAAGCTTGTGTTCAGTGGGTTAGTTTCAATAGCAAACTATTTGGAACAGTAATCAAGTTTTTTAATGATTGTACTTCAACATTTTATTACATTACGATGAATCAATGGACGTATTTAAATATACCACGTGAGATAGTTTAGGAATTTATTACTAACTTTTAAATTCAATATACATATATAAAATATATAATTAAAAATAATTTGAGTCGTGTATCCTTACATATTTATAGCCTTCATGTTACAAACTGTATTAGAATAGTTTGTAACAAAACTATTGCTATTTTTATAAAAAAAATCCTTAATTTACTTTAGTAGTAATTAAAATGTGTTTGTATTGCTGTAATGTACCCTAAAATTGATGCTATTTAGACAATATTATACTATCCACACTGACCAAAATTTTCAAGTAGGCTATACTTGTGTGCAAGATAAAAATTAGGAAAACCTTAAAAATTAAATTGAAAAACAACAGAGCAGTTTCGACATAAATAGAAGAATAAGAGGACTATCTATTGATAAAGTAGTACTCTGTTAGATTGACGTTGGGATAATTATTTACAATATTAGGTGTAATATTCAGTAATGCAGGTGTTAAATCTCGTGACTCCTGGAGACTCAATTACTCAGACTGTTTGCGTTATCACAGCAGTCTTTGTACGCCGTACTCTCAGGGGTGAGGTTTTAATTAGATCTGAGGAGTACTTTAACAACCGAAGCTCTTGATAAATTATACGACAAATAAAAAAAAATGTTTTTTTAATATCTCTAGGATTTTGTGTAAATTAAATCTTATATGATTGTACTAATATTTTGTATAGCTACTATTACATTTTATACGAACTGTTTACATTTAAATTAATAATTCACAGTTATATTAGTTTATACAAGCAATGTTACATTTTAAGTTAAATGTTTATAATTTAATACATGATATACTAATATAATAAATTTAATTGTATTTGCAATATATGATATATTTTAACTCTTTGAACACTTCGCATCCCACAGCATCACGTTTATATTAATTTGGTAGGCTTAAACTTCATTTTTTATATTTTTTAATAAATAACCATATATTTAAACTGCGAGTTTATTTCCGAGCATTAAATACTGAGTATCCTGAAATTTTTAAATAATACTTTTTATATAAAATATAGTTTGTGTTACGTGTGATAAATGAAATAAAATTAATCAATCAATTATTGAATAATAAATACTTTTATACGTTCAGGGGACCAGGCATTTTCTTCAGCTCCCAACAATTTTAAGGGAAACTAAGTAAGGAAATGTTTCAAGGAATGTGGCAAAGAAGTCACTCACCAAGAGAAGTTGTATTTCACGAGTAAAGCCACAACAGGAGAAGTCCCAAGACCAGGTTCACGACATCAAAGGTAGACAAGACTAGAGAGAATCTCAGGGAGGGCCCCACAGGTTCACACTGACGGACAGTTCACATTTCCGAGAGAACATACAATTTAGCACGCACAACGGGGCACATAAAGGGTGAACAAGGTATAACAAAAAAGGTTAACCAATAAAGGAGAATGGTAAGCTTGAGAGAGTGAGATGAGATAATGACAGAAGTCAATATGTAGAGGAGAGACAGACACAGGAGTAATGTACAAGATATAGGTCGGGACAACGAACCATACAAGAATAACCCCTCTGCCTTGGAGGACGCCTCGGGCGGTGGTGGATAGTACGTAAATAATTGGTATAAGGGGAAATATCTGGATCTCTCTCTTACTCGTTCATATATTAAAGTTAATGCTTAATTAAATAAATGTATTATAAATGTAACTAAAACTAAACACTGTGTGTGCTCTTAATGTTACATGTTTCTATACTGTGACTGGTGTACTAGGCTTAGTTTACATTGAAATTAAAAATCGATTATAAGTGTGCTGTCATTATAACCTTTATTTGTTGAGTTCTATTTATTTTTATTATGTAATATATTACATTCATTTCATGACCCGTTTAATAAAACTATATACACATTTTCATATTCTCTTGAAGATACTCATATTTAAATCAATTCAAAAATAGATCAAATATGAATTAAAACTGTACTTATTCTATTATTGAGTAGAGACATCACAAGAATTTTAAAAGTTTTAAAAATATGTTACAACGAACAATTTACAATGGTTAGATATAACAGTTTAATAACGCTACAAAATTTTGCAGCACTGTTAAAACCTAAAAGAATTTTCCAGTGCTTTATGAAAAAATACTTATTATTTATAAGCGTGACGTGTTAAACTTACATGGAGGCATTTTTTCTGTTTAGTTTAAATATGAATATTTGAAGTGAGGAAATATATCCCTTTTGTTGTCAAATCATTTGGGATCAGAAAACATTTTCACTTATATATTAAGGTTATTAAATATATTTAAGTTAAACAATGTCTACTGTAGACCGTTGTGCAGATATTGAGAAAACACTGTATATATTATGGCTGTGTTTTAAAATTTATAGCTGTCTTCTTAGTATGAAGTATTAGTAATTAAGTTTCAGAACTGTACGTTTCGTTATGTCATTTATCCCTCGATATGGTAGGAAAAGAACCCATCATTGTTGTTGGATATTGAACTAAAGTAAAAAAGGTTAAAAAAAGGTATCGTTCAAAATCTACTAGTAATATTTTTATGTTCAAAGTTGCAAATATTTTCAACTTTGCTTACAGTGTTGCAATCCATTAGAGCTTGGAAAATGTTTTTTATGGTGCAGTGGTAGCTCTTTAAGATAAATCCTATGAATTAAGCATATGTTAACCTAGTACAAGCGATCTGGATTGTGTATAATACCGACTGTAGCATAATTTTTTGTATAAATATTGCTATACTGTAGAAAAATTATGAAACCTTTTCATTATTAGCTTTATGGAAAGAAAGAAGCGTATTTTAAATAGATAATGAGCTTGAAAATTTGGAAAAATCCCAACAATTTAAATACTTGTTTAAGGTATTTAATTTAATTGTTTGTATTAATAAGTACATTTTATATCCTGTCCTGAATGATAATACTTCTTACAACTAGACACATACAATTTCATACTCACTACACAGCTGGTCAACATAACCATACTAGGTACTGATATATGTCTTGAGCCATTAGTAATTGCTTACATTAAGCATAATGTACTGTTGATTGATTTGAATCCCTCATTGTATCCCAAAGACTAGAGTTTCTTCTTTGTTAATTCTGTCGTAGCTAAGCAACCATAAATGAAAGTTGTTAAAGTTTCTTTTAGTCAAAAAGTCTGAAAATGGGCATAAAGGATACATAAATGAGAAATGTACATTAATTTATTACTTATGAGTTTCTCACTGATATATTTAATCCTTAAAGTGGTTTAATTTGGCGTCAATACCTTAAACAATAATATTATTTGTGTGAAAACCTTGATTAAACGATTTGGACTACTGACGATTTCAATATGTTAAATACAATCTAGTTACATAATATATTTATACTTTTGTATAACTTACTTTTATCTTTTCCTTGTAGTTTTTACTTGTAACTATTTATAAGAAATATGATATTTACATTTATCTGTTCCTCTAATAGTCTATTTCTTACAGTTCAGATTTATATATTTATATGAATGAGATTCTTCCTGTTACTCATAAATGTCTATTGTTATTATAATTTATCTAATTTTTTTTGGTTTCATTGTTTATCTATGTCTATATTTCTAGTTTTTATTTCTTTCTTGTTCCTCTTATAATTTATTTTTCTCCAAATTTAGCTCAGAATTTAATTATTTCTTTCCCTCGCTGTAAAGGTTTAAATTTACTGACAAATTCCATGGCTCTCTATGCTTTACAGATTTAGAGTAATTGTCTAATTATAAATAATTGTATGCCACGTAATATTTTGTATGTAAAAGTAATATGTCTACATAATACAAATGCTTAGTTTCTTTAAAAAAAGTTTAACTAAAACAATGTTTAATATTTTTAAGTGAAATATATTTACCATGTGTAATATAATGTATATATTAACAGAATATATAAATCAATTAGTGATGTAAATTACTTTGTAACTAAATAAATTCAACTTTATTCGATATCTAACGCCAAACCAACGCAGAGCGAGGAGAGCCAGTACTTGACGCTTAGTTATGTACAAACGTTCAAGTTTGGTATTGCATTCCATAATACCTTTGGATTATATAAGCCTTTGGAGTCTGATATCTAATATTTGTCTTACATAACTATCGGCCAATAAAATACAATTTCTTACGTTTAACTGTAGTTAATAGATCTTATTTTTATATTGTGTATGATTTAATGACTGGATGTATGAATTATTTAATTCTAGTAATGACACCGCATGATAACTTTTGATAGTCGCTGCTACATGTTTTATTACAGTCACGTAGAAGTATTTAGACGGTAATTATTAAATTACGTATTCAGAGTAAAAAAATTATCTAATGTTAATAACGAAAATGGCTATTCATTTACTTTTTAAAATTTTCATAAACCTATATTATAAAACTTTATTGTTAATAATTAGGGGTTAGGTTTTATTGTGATCATGACTATTTGTCCATTAAGACATATTTTATTTTTGTAAGCTCTTAATGCCAAGTATAACTTTTTCCTGATTAGATAATATAGATTATAAATATGTCATTTGTTATTCAACATAGAACCCATCGTATTTACAGCTTGTGTCATAAATAAGTATTCAAAAAAATATTAAATTGTACAAGATTAGAACATTTTGTTTAATCTGCATTATGCAATTATTATTATGATTAGGTTTGCTTTTTTTCTATTTAAAGTGTTTTTCTTGGAGAGTAAGAGATTTTAGAGTCCAGAATTTTAGGCAGTGTCTTTAAGAATTCTATAATATAATATAATGCCACAGATAAAAACAAATTCATGTTAATAATTGTCGAGTTATTTTTTGTGTCACTAACTCGAAAACACAAGGAAAAGTGCCACAGGATTTTGTGTTTTAGAAAAACATTTACCAAAATTTTATTTTTGATCTTAAAACGCTCTTTTTTATTTTTTTAAATGGTAAAGTATATTAATTACGATTTGAATGAAGTTGAAGCTTGTACATCTTTCTAAAATTGTAGAAGATACAAAAAATAGGTGTAGATGGGCAATAGAGGAGAACCGATTGCTATTTCTCCATCTTGACAATAAATTTCACACTATAGTTAAAAGATATACATTGAGTGTATATAATAAGGAATTATATTAAGTGGAAAAGAACATTTTTTTCCATTGCTTAGTTTTTAGTTTTTTTTTGTTTTTTTTGTAAAGAAAACATTTACGATTTTTAATGTTTCTAGTACTGGAATATTACTGAAATGGTTTTCATTGTCAATAATAAGTAGCCTATCAGTTTTAACCAGTTTAAATTAAGTATTTCTACCTTATAATAAAAAGCCTGTTTGTCATAACAATTGTGTCAAGATCCTCAAGAGGATTTTAGATCCTTCCGTATACGATGATATCTACGAAATAATTAGCCTATTGGTTGAAAAGGAATGCCCCGTTTGAGAATCTTTTTAAACCATAACATTTGTGGAACTTCAGTAAGACTAGGAGTTAATTTCCATTTTTGAAACTTAATTTATGATAAATGTTACAAATCATATTATTCTTGTAATATATATCGCACATAAAAGAAGTTTAAACAAAGGACCCGGTGTAGAATCTAAAAGTGGATACAAACCTGTCAGAAAATAACTCTCCTGGAATTAACTAATTGAATTTAGATTTACTATTATAGAGTACTTTTACATTCTTATTGTTATTTTATTTTATTTAAATGTATGCACGATTTTATATTGGTTCCCTTATGAGGATGGTTCGAACTTCCACATTAAAGTGGAAACAGTTGACAATCTGCCTAGTAATGAGCATAAACCTAATGCTGAATGTTATAAGAGTAAAATGAACTCGGTCTGTTGTTGTCTTTAACTATAGAGAAAAAAGTTTGTACCAGGCCTTTCACTGATTTTCATATATATTGTCATCTCGTATATTGGCATAATTATTCTAACATGCCAAGTTATTGTCTACTTATACTGTAATAAGACTTATTTACTATAATAAGTCTTTAAATGGTCTTTCTAATGTGATTTTTCATTAATTTTTTAAATTTAATATCTAATATAATTTAGAAACAACTTAAATTATTAAAAACGCACAATTATATAATATAAAAAAACACTCTGCAACTCGTCACGACACCGCAATCGCGATCGCGATCCAACTGAGAAAGCGTTGTAATTTTGTTAATTGTTTACGTCACCTAACAAAAGTAAAAACTAGAAATAATAGTTGAAAAGTTTACTTTAGTTCATGTATTGGGCTTTGGTATGGTATCAGCCTGAATGGGATAAGGTATAGAGGTACTAAATGTGAAATAAAAATCGTCTCGTTCCGGAACTTTTCGCGTAGTAACGTTTCGTCTCGGAGCGAGACTCTCGGCACTCAATCGTGTTTTTTAAATCATCTTGTAGCGAGATAACTGGCACTAAAAGGGTTTTACAATTAATTATATTTTCGATTTTTATACATCAGTTACATATACAAATCATGTAGAAAAAATGTAATAAGGTATCCGAGATTTCTACAATAATTTATTTTTTCTTTGCGTTCCTGAGAAATAACTAGCTTTATTATCACCTGTCTAATGTAGTCAACATCTCCTTCGAGTGTATTATTTATGAATACGAGTTTGGCTAAGTAACAAAACTCAACGCGTATTTTAGCGTAGAATTTTAGAATATATTAACTCCTGAACACAGAGTGGATTGTGTATTGATACTAAATTTGAAACTTAAACGGTTTAATTGAAAAATTTGTTACAATTTGATTCACCAATTATAGTGATTAAAATTAAAATTGTGTTTTAAATTTTGATGTATAATTGATTCCTATTCATTTCAAATTATACGTTTCGATAGACCAAAGATGCATATTTAAATATATTAAAATTAATTATGAAATCCGTTCCATATTTTTCATAACCATAATTTTAATTTTATTCAAAGATACACTTTATTTGGGAAACACGCGTTATAGTCGTAATCACATTTCTCACTTCAAAGAGAAAAGCAGACTGTTATGCAAAACTCATCCCTGTATTTATGCACGGTTTATCTTCTCTGTATATAAATTTTTACATCCTGTCAGATGTACTTATTTTCCAGCAAAGTTGAGCAGGCGCTTGTGTGGAAGGATTGGGATAAGCTTTGTGACTCCTTTTGATTCACAATGAAATACTCTTTTTATACTTTCACTTTACAAAGCGAATTCGCATTTCTCTGATAATTTAAACAGAGTGGTATATGTCATAGAGTTGGATCGTAAACAACATCCTAAACATATGTGGAAACAACAGAAATGGAATACTAAATTTTAGTAGAATTGTCTCTGCTGCAAACAAATGAAAGCGTAAACTATATTATGCTAGTTGTATTGTTTTTTTAGTTTTCTTGTTTTGTTTTTGTGGAATTGATATTAAAAATTGCTGATTTTGAAAATAAATTGTTAGAATCATTTTACAATCAGTTTTTTGGAGAACACATTCATCACTTGATACTGCTTACAAAGTTTAGGAATATTTTAATCAAATAGTTAAATGACAAAACAAAAACCAGTATACACGTTCATAACAAATTGTTTGTTTCTAATGTACTCAGGCCCGTTTTACAGAATAGGCACTAGAGCAAGAAGCAATTAGCATTTTTAAGGGGGGGGGGGGCGCAAAAAATGGAAACAAAAATGTCGTGGTTGTATCTGCATGCATCGATGGAAAAAGTAAGGTGAAACTAAAGCTTTCGGTCAACTTATTTTTTATCACGCTTTCGAACAGAGAAAAGATAAAAAAGACTGGCTTATTCACTCGCAATCATCAGGACAGATATTTTGTAAATTCTGCTTTATGTTTCAACCAGAGGATAAATCTACATCTTTTAGCAAAGGGTTTAATGATTGAAAAAATTCCTTTGCATTAGCTGAGAAACATAAAAAATCTGACGACCACAGGGCTAACGTTTTTAAAATTTATTTTGGGGAAAAAGACTACATCTAATGTCACCAAACAAATTCAAAGCCAATACCAGGAAGAAGTGAAATATTAGCGGGAAATATTGACAAGAGTTTTGTCTGTTGTAAAATGTTTGTCGAGTAGAGGTTTCTCATTTAGAGGTGATAACCAAGCGTTTGGATCTACATCAAACGGACTTTTTCTATGATGTCTTGAGCTGATAAGTGAATTTGATCCATTTCTCGTCTAACACATAACAACACACATGGTAACAAAGGCAACTATAGTATATCACACCTTTCGTCTAACATTTGCAGTGAATTTATTGAGATTATGAGCAAAGAAGTACTAAAACAAATCTTAAATGAAATCAAGCAAGCTCGCTATTTATAGACTCCACACCTGACGTGTCGCACACAGACCAATTGGCTGTAGTACTTCGGTATGTTTCATTGCCCAATGCTTGCGCTAACGAACGCCTGATACAAATTTTGCCAAGTGTATGCCACAAATCTGGAAGTTTATAAGAAGCAACCCTCAGTTTACTTCAGAAACTTGAGCTGGGTGTCCATAACTGTCGTGGACAAAGTTACGACAATGCGTCAGACATGTCGGGCATATACTCAGGTCTTCAGGCAAGGATTAACAGCAAAAATTATCTTGCTGACTATGTACCATGTACAGCTCACTCACTAACTATTGCTGGGTGTTTTGCTGCCGAGAAGGCGTTTCCAGAAGCCACAATATTTTTTACATTCTTACAAGACTGTATGCTTTTTTCTCGGCATCAACTTACAGGTGGAACATCCTAAAAGTCATATTGAAAAGAGTAACGAAGTAAAATCAACAAAAGATCAGAGAAAGCTAATGGAAAAACCCCTGAGTGACACAAGATGGTCTGCTAGGGCAGACGCCCTTCGAGCTTTAAAAATAAGTCGACATGAATTAAAAGATGCTATTGAAGAGCTAAATAAAGACGATACTAAGGACACCAGAAACACAATGCACATCCTCTAGGTTTCTAAAAAGACTTGGACATTTCAAAAACACGTTTTTTAACTGTGATCTGGGACGAAATTCTCGAGAGAGTTACTAAAACAAGTAAGAATATTCAAAATCAAGATTTATACCAATTTGGTGCTACAAAGGAACATGAAGCACTATCCTCGTTTTCGAGTGAAAAGAGAGATTTATATGATGATTTCGAGCCCAAAGCATTGAAACTTGCAGAAAAAGAAGCTGTATACGACAAAGTAAGAAAAAGAAAGTTATTGCCCGATTAAAAAGAAGGACAGAAGCGTGGAAGAAAACATTTCCTCGAGAAATATTTCGCACTGGGGTGTTTTATTGCCCTTGTTGACAACATAGCTTCGCAGCTCAACAAAAGAAGGGAGGCCTATAAAAATCTCGACACAAGATTTCAGATCTTACAAAATCTAGAAGAGAAAAATTCCAAAGAGGTGGCTTGTGAAGCTAAATTGTTAGGAGAAGTATACAAGAACGATATTGATGGGCAAGACTTTGCCCAAGAATGTAACCATTTCAAACAATACATAGTTTTGGAGAACCTTTCTAAGATCAAAGAAATGTACGCCTACATAAAATCAAACAGATTAGAGAACACTTTCTCCAAATTGGAGGTCGCTCTCAGGATATTTCTAACCTTACCTGTGACGAACTGCACAGCTGAACATAGCTTTTTAGCTTTGAAAAGAGTGAAGTCAGAAATTAGATAGTGGATGGTTGATGAAAAAGCTTAATGGTTTATTGTTGTTGTGCACCCAAAACGACATTACTTTAAAATTAGACTACAAAAAACATTATTGACGATTTTGCAACTCGGAAAACCAGAAAAAAAAGCTATTGTATGAATCTCTAGCCAGTCTAGTGGTAAGCCAAAAAACCAAAAATAATAAAAATAAAATGTGATTAAACGAATACTGTAAATAATGTAAATACTTCAAATGTAAAGAAGGGAGGGTGGATGGTCCGTGATGCCGTGAGGTATGTTACATGCATTCCCACCGGAGGCCAGTAGATACCTCACGGCTACCTGTTGCCAGTGCGGGACACGGCGGGAACAAAGGTGGTGGATAATGGGAAGGCTCTCGAAAAGAATCATAATAATCTGTAAAGGACAGTTAAAGGACATTAAGTCTAAAGTCCCTCCCGAACCAAAACTGAAATTTCAGATTAAATCTAAATCTATGAGGTATAGGCGTTATTGTAGGGCTGGTGGGGGGGGACGTAATCAGCTGGCAGGGGGTATAAAAGGGGCGCTACTCTTGGTTGTGCCTAGGGCGCTGGCAAGGTGTAAAACGGGCCTGAATGTACTTACACGCATAATGTAAATTTCAGCCTCATAAACTTTTAAAAAACGTTTAAAAACCAAAAAATATGACTTAACAAATAATTATCCTTAACAATGCCTTAACATGTTATGATAGACATAACCCTGGCTTTGAAACTTCAGATGATTAAATGGCCTTATTTAAAAATATACAGATTGTATCGAAATACACCTCATATTTACTAAATAGTGTAATATATAAATCTGTATACGCCTTGGTAATGACGCAGGATCAGGCACTAGCAATTTAACGTTAGGGCTTTTTGAAAATAATACATTCTTGTTGGCAAAGATTATCCATCAACATATTTATAACTACATGTAATCAAAAGAAGAAAAATTATACAAAAAAATTAAAAAATGAAATCAATATTTAATATTATATATTTTCAGGATCAGTTAGCATTCTAAACAAGATTTAATGACAAGTTAACGAGTGGATAGTAACTTCAATATTACATTGAAGTAGCAATATTTAGCAAACGAAGTAAAATAATATGTTGTTTTACACTATCATGTAAGTGATTAGTTTGAGAGAAGGTTTTATGGATATTACTGTATTTTCTCTTATAAAATGCAATTTTTGTACACGCTATTCTGTTTTAGAATTTAGTTCTAGCATACAGGAAATAGTCTTAATTTGACAATAACAATGTTTTATATGAGTCATGACATCAAATGCTTGTATAGTGTTTTTGTAAATATTTTAAAACAAAGATGTAAATTTTACTTAACGAATTGAAGATGTAAACTCCGAGCTAATCTTCAGAGGCTTCCAAACCTTGTTCAATTACTGTCACTCTCATTCATCACTTAGTTTTTAAGTGCTTTCTATAAAACAGTTTACAAATTTAAGGCTTTCGATGAAGGGTTTACACATAAACAATACACCGCTTACCATTCAATATTTAGCAATGATTGTTTCATCTATAAAGTTCATTAACAGGGAGGGAAAGAGGATCAAATTGATGCTAACATTTCGGAACTAATGTTGACAGAAAAGATTCCTGATATAGGCACCAGCTAAATTATTGTATTTTTCTCTTCTTGGTATGGGCCATTCAATTCCTAATGGATTTGTGTTGTTGTACAATTCCAAAACCTCTTTCAATACCTTAATAGTATTCTTATTCAGCCATTGTATTTAAAAAAATATATAACCTTGCAGTCTAAAAGTAAGTGAGTATCTAAATATTATTATATTTGTATATTCATAAAAAACCGCCTGCCTAGAAGTTACCTAGATTGAACAAAAATCACAAATATTGAAATGATACTTATAGCTAAATCAATGGAAAGCTGATGTCAAGTTACAGTAACACTTATTGGTAGTAGGAAAACTTTCAAAACCGGCCTGTTCAGTGATATTCAAGGGCCTGTGGTTGATCGACAACAATGTCACTAACAGGAACATTTTTGTTTTTCTGGCTTAAGATCAAGAAAGAGGGGGTGAGTCTTGGCGCGTTACGACTTCATCACCCATTTTAATGTACAGAGTTTTCTCATAATTTGTGTGGAGATGTCCCTGGCGCCAAAACCATAGGTTGCTGATTCAAAACCAGCCCGGACGACCGTTAGTGTACCACATTGACGATTACAGAAGTCACTATCATCATTAGTGTGAGGGGTGACATTAATTTACTATTACTATATTGATAGCTTTCATTCAAGTTTCTGTTCTTGGATCTTTATTTTTTATAATATCAGTCTCTTCAGTTACCTCCGAAACATATAAATGTAATTTAATTGTACATGCATATGATACTTCTTTGGTTTCGAAAGATCCTTTGAAGTTGTCATCAATAATCAATATTCACAATATGAGGCAAAAAATGTGGTTCTCATCTAATAAATTGCTCTATAATCCTGATTGAAGTTTAGTTTAACTTCAGACTCTTAATATTATTTTATTAAAAACGTAGGCTTAAATATGGTTTCTACACCTATACTGTAACTAACTGACTTTCAGACTAAATGTAACTGCAAACAATTTTCAATAATATTTATTTTTAGAAAGTTAAGTAATTTGCTACTGGTAATTTGTTCCAAAATCATAAAACTGATGAAATAAATCTCTATAGTCATGCACCCTCAGTTAAAACCTCCGTTTGATTAAAAGCACTATGTGTAGCTGGACCTATCATTGTTGACCACTTACCACACAACGTAAAATTTTAAGTATTAAAAATGTATCCATGTATCACTTATTACTTTATTCAAAATCTAGTTTGCAGAGGGTTTACTTTCCAAAAATATATACTTTAATAAAATACCAATTTGAAACAGGTAATTTCATTTAAGATAATTTGTTAAAAATGTTCATGCAAATCCATATACATCTAGGGATCTTGGTTACAAATGATATAAGAGAAATATTTGATTAGCTTGTGAATTTATGCTAAAAAATTTAAGAATATCTGTATAATACAGAAAATGATAAATTGTTTTGGCAGTCCACGGCCCACGAGTAAATAAGGGCCTCACATAAAAGCGCGCGCGCGCGACGCACAGACACACACACACACCACACACACACACACACTCACACACACACACACACAACACACACAACACACCACACACACCCACACAGCACACACACACACACACACACACACACACACACACACACACAACAAACATAACACACACACACACACTCAAACACACAACACACAAACCACAAACACACACACGTATGTATGTATATCATAAAAAAGCACAAATCTATTAACATTAATGGATATTCTATATCAGCAATTAATAATGTTGAAAAAAACAATATTAAAGTATGTGGCGTTAACGATAGTACCTAATTTAATTTAGTTTTATTTATAAATTTTATCTATTGTCGTGTAAGATTGGCAATGTTTTAAGAGAATGATTTCAGTCTGAATTAATCTTGATTACCTAAACCTTCGAGGACAATGCGTTTCTATGCATTGACAGGAAACTCAATAGGATCACTGGTTGCCCACGTGCCTTATTAAAGGTGTCTTGATGTACACTGTCATAACATATCGAAAGTGTCTATTAGCCGCCGAAACACATACCACAGTCTTCAGCAATTTGATAATAATAAAAGCGTGATAACCAACACAATATATCATGTTTGTTTGGGGGGGGGATAATGTGCCTATAATAATTTAAATTCCTGACTGCTTACTAGGGAGGTTTTAAATATACTGATTTCGCGAGGAGAAGAGCTCAAGAAATCCTTGAGTGTGCGATGGGCTTTAAGGAAGATCGTAATGGCAAACTACATTGAGGGTAGAACAACAATTGAACTTGTGGTGCGTATGACATGTCAGCTGCTTAATATTTTTCTTACGAGGGAATATTGAATTGCTCTGCGTTTATAACTCAATCCCTCTATTTCTCTTTCACTTTGAATATTGGATAGAGTAGAGCACTGCCCAGACAGCGGTAATGCCTTGTAATACACTAGTCAAAAGAACGATTGTTCATTTGAAAGCTGAATGATAGTGAAGCTGAATTGCATAATATGGAACATTTTAAACCTAATAATCCAAATGTTTATTTCGCAACAGCGTGTATTTAAAATGAATTGGCTGACAGCATTCAACAATGTATATTGTTTTTATGGAACAAACCCATACATAAGGGAGTGATCCTGAAAGTTTCAAAATGTATTTATTTTAACAGAGTCATAACTACAAATATTTATTTTTATTATAATATATTCTGAATTATATTTCAGGTAGACAGTATCAAAGGGAGCCAGTGATTGGTTATTTAAACTGTGATTAGTGTTACAAGTTCTATGATGCCATAGTAAAAACAACTGATATCTGTACACGATTTAATTATTACCAGTGGGTTGCTTTATCAACAATATATTCAAAGGTTTAACTAGACGGTATCGGTCTACCTACAATAGGCCTTATCAATAATCAAACCCTATTTAAAACTTATACAATAAACTAAAATATTAATACTTAGCAAATATCCTTTTTCTAAGCAGTATTAATATAACTCAGAATGAATGCTATCAAAACATTATGTTCTTTAATTGAGCCTATTATCCATCCATGTACAGCTGTTTATAAAAAATATAACGAATATTATTGTTCCTTTGATTAGGAGTTTTCAAGAACTTTTGACGACTAAGTTCCACCTATTATTATAAATAATCAGTCAGCAAACTGCTGCTCATGTGTCCAAGAACACACCTAATAAATCAGATGCAAACGTTCGTGGGATGCATGTTGAGACAGAAAATATGTCGCACATCCATCATAATTGCGGACAGTTAATCGTATTCCTCATTGAACTATTGAAATATATTTCTTATAGAATATACACCTTATTAAATTGGAGTTTTCTATGCCTGTCTTATGTCGTACGTAATCGAGATTGACTTTAAACCTAAATTAACTTTTATTATAAAGCAGATTTATCGTTACGATTTGAGATTGGATGACATCCTTTTTTGAACTATTTTATTTTATTCATTGTACTTTTAAATGCCTTATTGCATTATGTCTCCAGGAGGAACAAGGGAAGAAGACTAGTGGCTGTGTTTTACGACATTATTCATGTAAGTTATGCCAGATGGTCATCCAAATCTCAATCGTAATAAAAGTTGTTGTAATAAAGAGACTCAATGCTACTACTACTGAAAGATAATATTTTTATACAAATTACATTTTTACACAAGTATATTTAAATATTTATAATAGATCTTTTGCTTTGATTGTATTAGTTCCAAAGTAGGTAATTCTTTCATTATCTACCAGACCATAGCCTTTGACTCTCCAAGTGCTATAAATTTATACAAATTCAGAAAGCTGAGCCCTTGCTTTCTGTGCAGTGAGTGAATCAGGACAGTTTAATCAGCGAGTAAATATTTTAATGGTGAAGGAAAGAGGATTTTTCCGGACATTTGCCATCGTTAAGTGAAACAAGAAAACAGTAACACTACGTTTCGAGATCTGCAATCTGATCTCTTCTTCAGGTAAAGAACTAACCTAATACATAATTACAAACTAGGTTAAAATAAACAAATCTTACTAAAGCGTTGTGGCACGCCTGAGTCAGGAATCACAACCTACATGTTGTATGTCAACTTCACTAACACTAAAGACATGCACTTAATAAAAAAAAACTATACAAAACACTAATCATTAAACTAAACTACGGAATACAGGTCACAATATGTCTTCACTCGTCCTACTAACCATCTACGACTGACCAGAGGGGGTAGCCAATGGTAATGGTAATCGTGACGGCCGGCTAAAACAAGATGGCGGAAATACAAGGGAAGGGGAACAGGAATGGGCCCTTTCGTTATTATTGGTTCATGCGAGATGAACTTCTTAAAACCATATTGTGACTCCGCATTGGTTTATTGCAAATATCCGATCCGTTTGATACTTTTGGTATTCTCTTTAGTTCATTTTTTTAGAATTGGCAACCAAAGCGGCCTAATCTCGACTGATGGTTGACTGATTGGTTGGTCTGCCAATTTAATGTATGTTGCCTCAATTAATTTCCTTTTGAAGAAATGTGGTTCCCGATGTATTATGTGGGCTTCATCCCAAATTCATATGATGGTCTTCGGACTTCGGACCAACAATGGTGTGCAATTTTTGACTTTTCTGTGAAACCCTTTCTCGTGTTTTCTTTGTGTTCTTTTATCCTTATGTTTAGTGGTCTTTTTGTCTCGCCTATGTATTCCCTATTGCAGCTACATTTTATACTGTAAACACAGTTTTTGGAATCCTGTGTGCCATTTTTTGGTTTTGTTTTTACGAGACTTTGTCTAAGAGTGTTGTGTGTTTTTAAACGCGGTTCTAATGTTGTACTTTCTACCTACTCTTCTAATTTTCTCCGATAATCCCGGCACATAAGGGATTGACATAAACGCAAATTTATCACAATTCTGTTTTTCTGACTCAGGAATGATTCTTCTGGTTCGTTTGCACTTATTAATTACTAATTGAGGGTATCCATTGCTTCTGAGATCCGATTCAATTTTTCTTAAATTCTTCTTTTAGTCCATCTTTATCTGAGCACAAGCTCTTTGCTCTATCAAACAACGAGTAGGCTACTCCTTCTTTTGACAGATTTTTGATGGTTGGATTGATAATTTAAATATTTTCCTGTGTGTGTTATCTTTCGAAAAACAGTTGTCTTAAGGACATCCCTATCTCTTAATACACACACATTCCAAAAAAGGGAAGCTTGTTTTGGACTTCCACTTCCATTGTGAGGCGGATGGAAGGAGAAATACTATTAATGTGATTCAAAAAATTATTTAATTCAATGTCTCCATGAGAAAAAATAACAAAGGTATCATCCACATACCTCCACCAAATCTTCGGTTTGAACTGAGCTGAAGCCAAAGCTTTTCGCTCGAATTCCTCCATAAAGATATTGGCGAAAATAGGAGGACAGTGGAGAACCCATTGCCATTCCCCCTCATCTTGACGGTAAAATTTTACCCTCTAACTCAAAATAATTGCATTGAGTGCATAGTTCTAACATTTCCATAATTACTGGCACGGGAAGTTTAGTTCTATCCTTTAATGTTTGGTCTTCTTTGAGACGTGATTTAATAATTCCGAGAGTTTCTGGAACTGGTACATTTGTAAATAGACTTTCGACATCAAAACTTACCAGTTTGTCAGTTTCAGTCAACTTTAGGGATTTTGACTTCTCTACGAAATCCCTGGAATTTTTGATGAAAGAGTCAGTTTTTCCTACCAATGGTGTTAAAGATGTCCAAGAGGACTTTAGACAATTCCCTGCAAGGTGAATCACGAGAACTAATGATGGGCCGGAGAGGGATGGTAGGTTTGTGGATTTTGGGAAGGCCATACATATGGGGGATTTTGGAGTGGTGAGGAGTTAATTTAGATCTAAATTTATCTGAAAAAAATTCTTTATGTTTTCTTAAGGTGTTTGCTACTTTGCGTTCAAATGAATCAGTCGGGTCCTTTATTTAAAACTGTATATTTGCCAGTATTTAAAGTTTCCGGCAATCTTTTCTTTATACGCTACTGAGTCAAGTACCACAGTAGCGTTGCCTTTGTCGGCAGGTAAGATTTTGACCGTGTCATCTTTCCCAAGGATCGACCTGGCCTTTTTTCTCCTCTATTGTCAAATTGGGTTTTGTGGGAGGAATTTTTCTGAGTAAAAGACTGGCCTCGCAGCGGAAGCGGTCACCCTGTTCCTCAGGTAACTGTGAAACAGCCGACTCAATTCCAGTTACGAAATCCAGTGCCTTTACCGATTTTTGTGCCACAGAAAAGTTTTAAAACCCTTGGATAATACTGATATTTCCGCTTCATTCAGGATTTTCGAAGAGAGATTGATTACGTTTTTATTATTTGCATCCGTATTCACGTTGCCATCCTTAGGCAAATCACATTTCTTAGGCCTAATTTTTTCCAGTTTTGGAGATTTTCTTTTTCTTATCTGTTTCAGAAATTTTTATACATCTATTTTGGATGCTTTCGAGAATGTTGTTGAATTCTGTACCGATCAGTGTTTTTAATTCAGTTTTTTTACACTCAATACTATTTTGGAGGAGGTATTTTTCACGATGATGATATGCAATTCTTTCTTTAAGTAAAGATTTAGAAGCAGAAGACAAAATTTTACTGGCTTTCCTACTATGAAAAGGAGAGATTTTAGAGTTAACCCTATAGGCATAAGGTCTTCAACCTTACATTTATGCAAGAAAGTTAAATGATTAATGTGTTTAGTTAATTTAAGATGCAAGCTCTCAAGGTCTTTGATTTGTTTACTCGTTCCGGGTCCGTACCGAGAATCAATTCTTTGTTTGAAGGTTATTTTTGACGATGGAAGGATTGTGAAGGAAACAGGATTTTTTCCGGACATTTGCCATCGTTAAGTGAAACAAGAAAACAGTAACACTACGTTTCGAGATCTGCAATCTGATCTCTTCTTCAGGTAAAGAACTAACCTAATACATAATTACAAACTAGGTTAAAATAAACAAATCTTACTAAAGCGTTGTGGCAACGCCTGAGTCAGGAATCACAACCTACATGTTGTATGTCAACTTCACTAACACTAAAGACATGCACTTAATAAAAAAAACTATACAAAACACTAATCATTAAAACTAAACTACGGAATACAGGTCACAATATGTCTTCACTCGTCTACTAACCATCTACGACTGACCAGAGGGGGTAGCCAATGGTAATCGTGACGGCCGGCTAAAACAAGATGGCGGAAATACAAGGGAAGGGGAACAGGAATGGGCCCTTTCGTTTATTATTGGTTCATGCGAGATGAACTTCTTAAAACCATATTGTGACTCCGCATTGGTTTATTGCAAATATCCGATCCGTTTGATACTTTTGGTATTCTCTTTAGTTCATTTTTTAGAATTGGCAACCAAAGCGGCCTAATCTCGACTGATGGTTGACTGATTGGTTGGTCTGCCAATTTAATGTATGTTGCCTCAATTAATTTCCTTTTGAAGAAATGTGGTTCCCGATGTATTATGTGGGCTTCATCCCAATTCATATGATGGTCTTCGGACCAACAATGGTGTGCAATTTTTGACTTTTCTGTGAAACCCTTTCTCGTGTTTTCTTTGTGTTCTTTTATCCTTATGTTTAGTGGTCTTTTTGTCTCGCCTATGTATTCCCTATTGCAGCTACATTTTATACTGTAAACACAGTTTTTTGGAATCCTGTGTGCCATTTTTTTGGTTTTGTTTTTACGAGACTTTGTCTAAGAGTGTTGTGTGTTTTAAACGCGGTTCTAATGTTGTACTTTCTACCTACTCTTTCTAATTTTCTCCGATAATCCCGGCACATAAGGGATTGACATAAACGCAAATTTATCACAATTCTGTTTTTCTGACTCAGGAATGATTCTTCTGGTTCGTTTGCACTTATTAATTACTAATTGAGGGTATCCATTGCTTCTGAGATCCGATTCAATTTTCTTAAATTTCTTCTTTTTAGTCCATCTTTATCTGAGCACAAGCTCTTTGCTTCTATCAAACAACGAGTAGGCTACTCCTTCTTTGACAGATTTTTGATGGTTGGATTGATAATTTAAATATTTTCCTGTGTGTGTTATCTTTCGAAAAACAGTTGTCTTAAGGACATCCCTATCTCTTAATACACACACATCCAAAAAGGGAAGCTTGTTTTGGACTTCCACTTCCATTGTGAGGCGGATGGAAGGAGAAATACTATTAATGTGATTCAAAAAAATTATTTAATTCAATGTCTCCATGAGAAAAAAATAACAAAGGTATCATCCACATACCTCCACCAAATCTTCGGTTTGAACTGAGCTGAAGCCAAAAGCTTTTCGCTCGAATTCCTCCATAAAGATATATTGGCGAAAATAGGAGAAGCCCCACATAATACATCGGGAAACCACATTTCTTCAAAAGGAAATTAATTGAGGCAACATACATTAAATTGGCAGACCAACCAATCAGTCAACCATCAGTCGAGATTAGGCCGCTTTGGTTGCCAATTCTAAAAAATGAACTAAAGAGAATAACCAAAAGTATCAAACGGATCGGATATTTGCAATAAACCAATGCGGAGTCACAATATGGTTTTAAGAAGTTCATCTCGCATGAACCAATAATAACGAAAGGGCCCATTCCTGTTCCCCTTCCCTTGTATTTCCGCCATCTTGTTTTAGCCGGCCGTCACGATTACCATTGGCTACCCCCTCTGGTCAGTCGTAGATGGTTAGTAGACGAGTGAAGACATATTGTGACCTGTATTCCGTAGTTTAGTTTAATGATTAGTGTTTTGTATAGTTTTTTTTTTATTAAGTGCATGTCTTTAGTGTTAGTGAAGTTGACATACAACATGTAGGTTGTGATTCCTGACTCAGGCGTGCCACAACGCTTTAGTAAGATTTGTTTATTTTAACCTAGTTTGTAATTATGTATTAGGTTAGTTCACTTTACCTGAAGAAGAGATCAGATTGCAGATCTCGAAACGTAGTGTTACTGTTTTCTTGTTTCACTTAACGATGGCAAATGTCCGGAAAAATCCTGTTTCCTTCACAATCCTTCCATCGTCAAAAATAACCTTCAAACAAAGAATTGATTCTCGGTACGGGACCCGGAACGAGGTAAACAAATCAAAGACCATTGAGAGCTTGCATCTTAAATTAACTAAACACATTAATCATTTAACTTTCTTGCATAAATGTAAGGTTGAAGACCTTATGCCTATAGGGTTTAACTCTAAAAACTCCTTTTCATAGTAGGAAAGCCAGTAAAATTTTGTCTTCTGCTTCTAAATCTTTACTTAAAGAAAGAATTGCATATCATCATCGTGAAAAATACCTCCTCCAAAATAGTATTGAGTGTAAAAAAACTGAATTAAAAACACTGATCGGTACAGAATTCAACAACATTCTCGAAAGCATCCAAAATAGATGTATAAAAATTTCTGAAACAGATAAGAAAAAGAAAAATCTCCAAACTGGAAAAAATTAGGCCTAAGAAATGTGATTTGCCTAAGGATGGCAACGTGAATACGGATGCAAATAATAAAAACGTAATCAATCTCTCTTCGAAAATCCTGAATGAAGCGGAAATATCAGTATTATCCAAGGGTTTTAAACTTTTCTGTGGCACAAAAATCGGTAAAGGCACTGGATTTCGTAACTGGAATTGAGTCGGCTGTTTCACAGTTACCTGAGGAACAGGGTGACCGCTTCCGCTGCGAGGCCAGTCTTTTAACTCAGAAAAATTCCTCCCACAAAACCCAATTTGACAATAGAGGAGAAAAAGGCCAGGTCGATCCTTGGGAAAGATGACACGGTCAAAATCTTACCTGCCGACAAAGGCAACGCTACTGTGGTACTTGACTCAGTAGCGTATAAAGAAAAGATTGCGGAAACTTTTAAATACTGGCAAATATACAGTTTTAAATAAAGACCCCGACTGATTCATTTGAACGCAAAGTAGCAAACACCTTAAGAAAACATAAAGAATTTTTTTCAGATAAATTTAGATCTAAATTTAACTCCTCACCACTCCAAAATCCCCCATATGTATGGCCTTCCCAAAATCCACAAACCTACCATCCCTCTCCGGCCCATCATTAGTTCTCGTGATTCACCTTGCAGGGAATTGTCTAAAAGTCCTCTTGGACATCTTAACACCATTGGTAGGAAAAAAAAAACTGACTCTTTCATCAAAAATTCCAGGGATTTCGTAGAGAAGTCAAAATCCCTAAAGTTGACTGAAACTGACAAACTGGTAAGTTTTGATGTCGAAAGTCTATTTACAAATGTACCAGTTCCAGAAACTCTCGGAATTATTAAATCACGTCTCAAAGAAGACCAAACATTAAAGGATAGAACTAAACTTCCCGTGCCAGTAATTATGGAACTGTTAGAACTATGCACTCAATGCAATTATTTTGAGTTAGAGGGTAAAATTTACCGTCAAGATGAGGGGATGGCAATGGGTTTCACCACTGTCTCCCCCCTATTTTCGCCAATATCTTTATGGAGGAATTCGAGCGAAAAGCTTTGGCTTCAGCTCAGTTCCAAACCGAAGATTTGGTGGAGGTATGTGGATGATACCTTTGTTATTTTTTTCTCATGGAGACATTGAATTAAAATAATTTTTTGAATCACATTAATAGTATTTCTCCTTCCATCCGCCTCACAATGGAAGTGGAAGTCCAAAACAAGCTTCCCTTTTTGGATGTGTGTGTATTAAGAGATAGGGATGTCCTTAAGACAACTGTTTTTCGAAAGATAACACACACAGGAAAATATTTAAATTATCAATCCAACCATCAAAAATCTGTCAAAGAAGGAGTAGCCTACTCGTTGTTTGATAGAGCAAAGAGCTTGTGCTCAGATAAAGATGGACTAAAAGAAGAATTTAAGAAAATTGAATCGGATTCTCAGAAGCAATGGATACCCTCAATTAGTAATTAATAAGTGCAAACGAACCAGAAGAATCATTCCTGAGTCAGAAAAACAGAATTGTGATAAATTTGCGTTTATGTCAATCCCTTATGTGCCGGGATTAATCGGAGAAAAATTAGAAGAGTAGGTAGGAAAGTACAACATTAGAACCGCGTTTAAAACACACAACACTCTTAGACAAAGTCTCGTAAAAAACAAAACCAAAAAATGGCACACAGGATTCCAAAAACTGTGTTTACAGTATAAAATGTAGCTGCAATAGGGAATACATAGGCGAGACAAAAAGACCACTAAACATAAGGATAGAAAGAACACAAAGAAAACACGAGAAAGGGTTTTCACAGAAAAGTCAAAAATTGCACACCATTGTTGGTCCGAAGACCATCATATGAATTGGGATGAAGCCCACATAATACATCGGGAACCACATTTCTTCAAAAGGAAATTAATTGAGGCAACATACATTAAATTGGCAGACCAACCAATCAGTCAACCATCAGTCGAGATTAGGCCGCTTTGGTTGCCAATTCTAAAAAAATGAACTAAAGAGAATACCAAAAGTATCAAACGGATCGGATATTTGCAATAAACCAATGCGGAGTCACAATATGGTTTTAAAGAAGTTTCATCTCGCATGAAACCAATAATAACGAAAGGGCCCATTCCTGTTCCCCTTCCCTTGTATTTCCGCCATCTTGTTTTAGCCGGCCGTCACGATTACCATTGGCTACCCCCTCTGGTCAGTCGTAGATGGTTAGTAGACGAGTGAAGACATATTGTGACCTGTATTCCGTAGTTTAGTTTAATGATTAGTGTTTTGTATAGTTTTTTTTTATTAAGTGCATGTCTTTAGTGTTAGTGAAGTTGACATACAACATGTAGGTTGTGATTCCTGACTCAGGCGTGCCACAACGCTTTAGTAAGATTTGTTTATTTTAACCTAGTTTGTAATTATGTATTAGGTTAGTTCTTTACCTGAAGAAGAGGATCAGATTGCAGATCTCGAAACGTAGTGTTTACTGTTTTCTTGTTTCACTTAACGATGGCAAATTGTCCGGAAAAATCCTGTTTCCTTCACAATCCTTCCATCGTCAAAAATAACCTTCAAACAAAGAATTGATTCTCGGTACGGACCCGGAACGAGTAAACAAATCAAAGACCTTGAGAGCTTGCATCTTAAATTAACTAAACACATTAATCATTTTAACTTTCTTGCATAAATGTAAGGTTGAAGACCTTAATGCCTATAGGGTTAACTCTAAAAACTCCTTTTCATAGTAGGAAAGCCAGTAAAATTTTGTCTTCTGCTTCTAAATCTTTACTTAAAGAAAGAATTGCATATCATCATCGTGAAAAATACCTCCTCCAAAATAGTATTGAGTGTAAAAAAACTGAATTAAAAACACTGATCGGTACAGAATTCAACAACATTCTCGAAAGCATCCCAAAATAGATGTATAAAAATTTCTGAAACAGATAAGAAAAAGAAAATCTCCAAACTGGAAAAAATTAGGCCTAAGAAATGTGATTTGCCTAAGGATGGCAACGTGAATACGGATGCAAATAATAAAAACGTAATCAATCTCTCTTCGAAAATCCTGAATGAAGCGGAAATATCAGTATTTATCCAAGGGTTTAAACTTTTCTGTGGCACAAAAATCGGTAAAGGCACTGGATTTCGTAACTGGAATTGAGTCGGCTGTTTCACAGTTACCTGAGGAACAGGGTGACCGCTTCCGCTGCGAGGCCAGTCTTTTACTCAGAAAAATTCCTCCCACAAAACCCAATTTGACAATAGAGGAGAAAAAGGCCAGGTCGATCCTTGGGAAAGATGACACGGTCAAAATCTTACCTGCCGGACAAAGGCAACGCTACTGTGGTACTTGACTCAGTAGCGTATAAAGAAAAGATTGCGGAAACTTTAAATACTGGCAAATATACAGTTTTAAATAAAGACCCGACTGATTCATTTGAACGCAAAGTAGCAAACACCTTAAGAAAACATAAAGAATTTTTTTCAGATAAATTTAGATCTAAATTAACTCCTCACCACTCCAAAATCCCCCATATGTATGGCCTTCCCAAAATCCACAAACCTACCATCCCTCTCCGGCCCATCATTAGTTCTCGTGATTCACCTTGCAGGGAATTGTCTAAAGTCCTCTTGGACATCTTAACACCATTGGTAGGAAAAACTGACTCTTTCATCAAAAATTCCAGGGATTTCGTAGAGAAGTCCAAAATCCCCTAAAGTTGACTGAAACTGACAAACTGGTAAGTTTTGATGTCGAAAGTCTATTTACAAATGTACCAGTTCCAGAAACTCTCGGAATTATTAAATCACGTCTCAAAGAAGACCAAACATTAAAGGATAGAACTAAACTTCCCGTGCCAGTAATTATGGAACTGTTAGAACTATGCACTCAATGCAATTATTTTGAGTTAGAGGGTAAAATTTACCGTCAAGATGAGGGGATGGCAATGGGTTCTCCACTGTCTCCTATTTTCGCCAATATCTTTATGGAGGAATTCGAGCGAAAAGCTTTGGCTTCAGCTCAGTTCAAACCGAAGATTTGGTGGAGGTATGTGGATGATACCTTTGTTATTTTTTCTCATGGAGACATTGAATTAAATAATTTTTTGAATCACAATTAATAGTATTTCTCCTTCCATCCGCCTCACAATGGAAGTGGAAGTCCAAAACAAGCTTCCCTTTTTGGATGTGTGTGTATTAAGAGATAGGGATGTCCTTAAGACAACTGTTTTTCGAAAGATAACACACACAGGAAAATATTAAAATTTATCAATCCAACCATCAAAAATCTGTCAAAGAAGGAGTAGCCTACTCGTTGTTTGATAGAGCAAAGAGCTTGTGCTCAGATAAAGATGGACTAAAAGAAGAATTTAAGAAAATTGAATCGGATCTCAGAAGCAATGGATACCCTCAATTAGTAATTAATAAGTGCAAACGAACCAGAAGAATCATTCCTGAGTCAGAAAAACAGAATTGTGATAAATTTGCGTTTATGTCAATCCCTTATGGTGCCGGATTATCGGAGAAAATTAGAAGAGTAGGTAGAAAGTACAACATTAGAACCGCGTTTTAAAACACACAACACCTTAGACAAAGTCTCGTAAAAACAAAACCAAAAAATGGCACACAGGATTCCAAAAACTGTGTTTTACAGTATAAAATGTAGCTGCAATAGGGAATACATAGGCGAGACAAAAAGACCACTAAACATAAGGATAAAAGAACACAAAGAAAACACGAGAAAGGGTTTCACAGAAAAGTCAAAAATTGCACACCCATTGTTGGTCCGAAGACCATCATATGAATTGGGATGAAGCCCACATAATACATCGGGAACCACATTTCTTCAAAAGGAAATTAATTGAGGCAACATACATTAAATTGGCAGACCAACCAATCAGTCGAACCATCAGTAGAGATTATGGCCGCTTTGG
>NW_025782478.1:0-28850 GCF_021130785.1 Homalodisca vitripennis | reverse complement strand
AATTTATTTTTTTTTGGGCCCTTGCATCAATTTTTACGTAGGTAGGATTGCTTGATAAAAAAATACGTATATTTTACGTATAGTGTGTATAGTAAAATAAGGAACTAACCTACTTTAGGTTGTTTTTTAGTAAAATAAAAGTCTTGGAGATAGTAGACAATTTGTAAACTTTTTTGGAAAGAATGAGTTTCTATGGCATTGTAGATATGAAGATAAGGGTTAGTAAAACACACTTTGTATCACACATGCACGCATTAACACCCCGCACATACGCTTAAACACACGCATCATCACCTTAAGTAAGCACATAGGCCAAGAAAATAAACAAACACGCTACACAGGCATGAAAATTAAACCTTTACATAACCTAAAAAACAAAAATAAACATGCTATGTAAAATTTACGTATCGGTAGTAGTAACAAAGATATATCAAAACACGGTAGGTTTCTATGGTTTAATAGGCCTGCTAATCACAATCCTCAACCGTACGTACTTTAACCTAAATATAAAATAATAACTTAAATTTACAAATGGGTACTAACTAACATAAAATAAATTATCACCCTTGAGAATATGGTGTGTGGTCGAAAATGGAACTGTGGTCGTGCGGATTGCATTGTTGCTGACCAACACCCCACTTCCCTGCTTATCTCTCAGATGGGTGAGAATCTTGAAAAGATTGGATAATCTTTCTGGTGTTCCTGCGGATATCACATCCATAAAGAGTGATATCTCTGCAATTAATGCTACCATTTCTTCACTTGAACCACGTATCTCTGATGTGGAGAAACGGGTGGAATCTATGGAAAAGGAGGTAAATTCCTTGCGTTCCATCAAGTCGCAATCTGTGACTGTTGAAGCTATCTTGGAGGAAACAGCTGATCGTACCCGTCGGGCTCACAATGTGCTTGTGTACGGGGCTTCGGAAAGCGATAGTAAGAAATCTGACTTGAGAATCAAATATGACAATGATTTGGCCACTATTCTGATTAAGAAGTTTTGCCATTCGAATGGCCCTCATCATTTCAGAACTACTCGCCTGGGAGGTGCATCTTCTAAGAAACCTAGACCACTCAAAATAATTTTTCGAGAATGTTGGCAATGTCACGGAACTTATGAAGAATTTCAACAAGGATGATCTAGACCAGATGTTGTCCGATATCAGCATTTCCCGTGACAGAAACTCTTGCCTGAAAGGCAGTTCCTGAATATATCTACGAGAGGAGCTCAAAAGCAGAGTGGATTGCTGGTGAACCCAACCTCACAATAAAGTACCGCAATGGTGGTACCCAAAATTGTTAATGAGGCTCCAAAAAACTAAATTACACTAAGCGCAATGACCTCTCTATCTATTACCAAAATGTAAATGGGATTGCGCTCTAAATTACATGTCCTACGGGAAGCGATTGCAACTTGTGTATATGATGTATTAGTACTGACTGAGACCAACCTTCATGAAGATATTGGAAATGAGGAATTGGGTCTGTCAAACTATTCTATCTTCCGTAAGGATCGTTCGGGCCAACACCAGTGACAAGTCGTCAGGAGGGGGTGTCCTTGTTGCAGTCGAGTCCTCTATCAGAGCTACCGAAATACATACACCCTTCAGCTCAGGGTAATTGAAAACTTTGTTTAATTTTCCCATCAAATCGTCTCTCTCTTTCTCGATTGCTAATCAGCGGTGTATATATACCTCCGCAACAGCCTGCCAATTCCTATGCTCAGTAATGCCGACATGGTAGATGAGGTGATTGCTTCTGAGCTTGAACCATGAGGACATTGTTCTGGTGGGAGATTTCAATTCCCCTGAAACTAACTGGCTGGATCCTAAGCTTGTGGGGGCTACTAGGGCTTCACAATTTATTATCGATATTGCTTCTACTCACCACTTGGCTCAGGTCAACAGAATCTCTAATGCACCGAGGAGTACTTCTTGATCTTGTTTTTAGTTCTCGTTTCCTCCATATGGTGCCAGCTCCTGATCCCCTTTTACCAGTTGAGAATGCCCACCCGGCACTTAGTACTACTATCCAATTTTAGAGCTGATTGTAATCATGCCGGTGAGATAACCATCCCTGATTTCCGTAGATGCAACTTGACTGATATCTTCAGGAGGCTTAGCATAAGTATTGGAACCACCTATTTTGATATTGACAATCCTAATGAGTACTTTGACCAATATGTTGATGGCATACACAGGGTCGTACTTGAATCCACCCCATTAAAGACTATTGGTAGACGGAGGTTTCCTTGTTGGTTTTCAGCTGACCTGAGACATCTTGTGGTTAAAAAGAAGATACTTCATAAGATCTATAAAAGTAGCCTTGGACTCAATGATTATAATGAATTTTGCAAGGTTAGAAATCAATGCAAAGCCCTCAGTAGAAAGTGTTATTCTGACTATATAGGCCACATCCAATTCTGCAATTCCCACCAACGTTAAGTCTTTCTGGGCTTTTGTGAATAACATGAAGACAAATTATTCAGAGTGTAGATGAATATTTTTACGAAGGGCAGAAAAAGAATCTTCTCCTAAATCAGTATGCAATCTGTTTGCTGCCTTTTTTTCTTCTGTCTTTTCTTCCTCTGATTTGCCACCTTCGCCATTAAACATTGAGTCCACCTTTTCATATTTCTACCTGTGTTCTCAGACAAGAAGATGTGAACGCCAAGCTAGCGTCTCTTGATCCTTACAAAGGGACCTGGACCTGATGAAATTCCATCTAGTGTTCTAAGATATTGTCATGATTTTTGCTTGCTCCTCAGCTGACAGTCTTGTTCAACCGTTTGCTTGAACTGGGAATATTCCCGGAGAGGTTGAAATCTAGCTTCATTGTCCCTATCCACAAGTCCTCTCTGATCTTAAAAACATAAGCAATTACCGTCCTATTGCAATCCAAATCAGCTATTGGGAAGGTATTCGAAAAGCTTAGTGTTGGACCAGTTTGTCTTTTACATTCAAGAGTATAATTTCGAAGGAGCAACATGGCTTTTTGCCTGGAAGGTCCACTTCAACTAACCTTATTCTATACGAAGATTACATCATCTCAGCATTTAGTGACGGACTACAGGTTGACAGTGCATACATTGATTTTGCTAAAGCCTTTGATAGTGTCAACCATGATCACTTGATTTTATAAACTCAGAAACCTATGGCATAGATGGCTCCTTGTTGAAATGGTTTAACTCCTACCTTATTAACAGGAAACTTGTGGTTAAAGTTTTGCGGGTGCATTATCTGAACCCTTTCTGGCCAAATCAGGTGTACCCCAGGGATCCCATCTCGGACCCTTTATGTTTAACATCTTTATTAACGACATTGTTAGTGCAATTGGTCTTAAGTGTTTATTATTTGCTGATGACATCAAGGTTTTCTCTGCAATTACGGGTCCAAATGACTGTCAGCAACTTCAGGATGGTCTCGACAGGATTGAAAAGTGGTGCTCCCTGAATTGCATGAGGTTGAATGTAAGCAAGTGTGCAGTTGTTACATTTCATCGTTCAGCTGACCCTGTTATGATCGAGTATAAAGCTGTGTGGTACTGTGTTACCAAGAAAAACTCAGGTAAAGGACCTTGGTGTAATTTTCCTCGGCTGATTTACGGCCGGACAAACACATTGACCATATTTGCAACAGAGCCTCTAGAACACTAGGCTTCATAATCTCCGCACTTTCTCTAGAAATGGCCTTAGCACCAGAGCCTTGATGTCCTTGTACACTGCACTTATCCCGCTCCATCCTGGAATATTGCTGTGTTGTTTGGGCCCCTTATCAAGTTGATGATCACAGATCGATTAGAGAAGATCCAGAGACGCGCTTTTTGCGGATAATAGGAGTTAGGCTGGGCTATGATTATATGGCAGCACCTGTTGACACAATAGCGGAGTCTCTTGGGCTGTTGTCCCTTTCTGTGCGAAGACAACTTGCTGATGCTGTCTTCCTGCGTAAACTTCTCACCGGGCAGGTTGACTGTGGTGATCTTCTTTCAAAGGATTAGTTTTCCGCATCCCTGGATCAACCAGAATCTCGAGACTTGTTTTTTCGTCACCAGTACTCCACATCCTACGCCTACCATAGTTGTCTGCCTAGACTCCAAAGAAGAGGAAATGCACTGTCTTCGGGGCTGGGATATGATTTCTTCTTTGATTCTGAATCAGCATTAAGAAGACTTTTTAAGTTATAAACTACTTACTAATATTTATTCTTACTTGTTATTGTGTACCAATTAGTCTTGATCATATGTTTACCATATCATGCACTTATTAACATTATTTATTGCGTCCAGTTCACATCTAAGTTTGTGATTTGTAGATTAATTGGTCATTTGTTGTTGCTTATATAGTTATTATTAAATATTGTCATATGTTATGTTATTGTTTAAATTATTTATATTGTTGTTAACTTTATTTATTTTTATCACTGTTAAATTTATCACACACATCAAATTATTGAATTTTTATCTATTTATTATTGTTAAAATATCATTATTATTGTTATTATTATTATTATTGTTATTGTTATTTTTTCTAACTTATTTATTTATACATTGTTAAATTTGATGCTTTTTTTCTGTTAGTGTAACAACATAAGTAAATTGGTTTGAGCAGTGTATATGGTGAGAAGTGATAGGTGGCGCCTTTATAGGGTCACAAAATTAAGTGAAATTGTTTGGTCCTGTGTGGAACTTCTTTACTAATTGGATTAGTTCGGAGCAGAATAAAGTGCTTGGTGGCGCCTTTAAAGTTCCACATACAGAAATTCAAATGTGGGAAAAGTTCTCCTAAAACTGATCGTAATTTATGTCCAATTGTTAGTTGCTTTTTGTTACTATTTAATTTTACCTCGTTATTGTTTATGGATTTTAGTCGTTTTTTGATATTCTTATCAATGTATCTGTCACTTATTTAGACTATCTTGGTAAACTTCCTCATTGATATAATATAATTAATAAGTAGTAGTCAAGTATTCTTGAGTCTATTAATTTGTTATTGAATGGAAATGGTGTAAACCGTTGATACAATAAATAAATAAAATAAAAATAAATAAAAATAAATATGGTCCCTACTTTTTCCAACCGACTTTGTGCCATTTCTTTTACTACGCGTTTACAGTTTTCCGGCAATCGTATTAAAACAAAATTCAAAATATAAACTTAACCTCAACCTCAACTTACAACTTACAAACAAGAGATTAGGTCAGAGAAAGAGCAAAATTCCGAATAAACAAACAACATAGAGAATACCATAGCAAGTTGAGTGTAAACCAGTAATATTAGTTATACAAATTGTAGTTCTATACTTTATCAAATTTTATTTCAAAACTAATTAACTATTTTTTTGAATAGTTTAAATTTTTACCTTTTTGTGAATTAAGTAGAAGAAATAGTTTTATTGAGATATAATATAGTAATTTTTATTACAGTTTTATTATATTTAGTTTATTGATACAAAGTTATAAATTTATTATAAATTAGCAATTAATGAATAGCTGCATTTTCTATTCTATGGTGCAGTAAAGCTCTTTCAGTCTCCAGAAGTTAGATGTAAATACTACTTTTGCTTGGATTAGTTACACGTGTAACTTATTCAATCAAGGATAACACATAATCGTATTTAATTTATTTTGTGTACACACTATAGAGTGTATAGTTTATTTTGTGGACAACAGCTTAATTTGATCTGCCTATGTCCGTCAGTAAAATCCTTGGTTATTGCGAGATAAAAATAAGATAATCAACGAGACTTTGACCGTAAATTACATCGCTTTCTTGATTTTTCAACGATTTTGTGTATGAAACAGTTAAGCTAAGATAAGATTATAGCCTTCGACATTAATTGATACAATACTTTATTGGTGGAAAAACTTCCAAGTAGCCAAAATCCTAGTTTACTCGTTATAAGAGCCATTTGCAAGTACAAAATATCGGAATGTGTAATGAATGTGTATAGCATGAACTAAGAGTGCATCTTTACTTTATAATATATGTATCGTATCAGTGGTAGCTATTTGTAATCAACAAATGATTTTAAAAATTTCCCATTAAGCAAATGTAACAGCATTAGTTAATTGCTTAAGTGCAAGTATATTATTTTTTTAACTGTACCACTTTAGCTGGTTGTCAATGATTTACTCTAATGTATTTAAATCTTTCGTAACCTGTAAGATTTGGAATTCTTCCTACGAATATCCACATATTATTTAAAACTACATAGAAGCTGTTTATGTATTTTTATTATACAAGCTATAGGAAGTAGTATTTAATACTCTTAGTACCGTGTGTGTAACTGATGGTACTGAATAGTCGTAAGAAAGCGGATAAAAAATATGAAATGAAAAATTCGTTTATTTAAACAGGCAAAGTTAGGGCCTCATGGCCCTTTCTTACACTTAACCTGTCTGAACAACAATTATTAACAAATATTAACCAAATTAATATTAACACTAATCTACTTTACTAAATACATTAAATTAAACATTAATCTAAACACTAAAAAATTATAAATATGATACTTCTAAAAAAATAAGTAAAAATATAATTATACAATCATAACACAAAATAAATATTACAACTTCCATTTTTAATAAGAACCAAAAACTATAATTAATACCTAATAACAATAATTTATAAATATATAATAAGAATATTTTAGAAATAAATAATATATATATATATATATATATGGTGTTTTATCTCATTCACACTCCTCACACACAATGCCCAGCACCACACCCACAGACCCCTAGGACGAACCCGCCGCCCCGACCAACCGTTCATGGTACAAACCGATACTGAATACGGGATAAATAAGAGTGTCTGACTAACTTAACTATTAGACATTATTTGGTGCACGTCCATGTGTGTATAAGTTAGTCATATTCGTCTAGTAGCCTACGGTAAAATATTTGCAGTAACAACAAAACCAATCAAATAAAATACAAATCATTACCATAAATACATTGTAACCCTTTTTAAACATTAAAAAACTGTTTAGCAATTACGAAAGTCCTATTTAAAGTCCTAACACATTAACAACATTAATAAAAAAGCTATTAAAGTCATCAGCTGTTATTGGGATTTTTTCTTTGGCTTTGTTAGGCACACGACCTGTTTCAGCATTTAATAACGCTGTTCCATCAAGAACATGCCTTAATAAGAAGTATGCCTATTATAAAGATGTGTAGCATAAGAAAAAAGTGAAGTAGCAAACAAAGTGTGCTTCTTTATGTGTAGTCATGAAGTTAGCACAATGGTTCACAAAGTTCTCTCAATAGTATTTGTGTGAGCTAAAATATTTAATTGGAAAACTTCTGGGGCACCTTGAATACCTTCTTCTTCATCTCAGACTAGCCAAGCTCGATAGATTGCATCAACATTGAATAAAACTAATATTTACAAACTTAAACTAATTTTAGATGGCGGCAGGTCGGTGTTTAAATGTGTCCCAGTCAAAATAAAAATATTTTCTACGGAGAAGAGTGAGTTAGACTTCAGCCGAGACTCAACCTCACACTTAACGCAGGAGCCTCTCACCCTTACTTCATTTGACAGGGGCATTTTGTAGACAGTTAAAGCCTAGCAACTAAAATAGGAAAAACAATCTTTATTTTTGCTCAGCCGACAGTACTGTATAGAGCATTTCAGCCTCCCACTGATGTTATAGGAGTGTATCAAACTTTTCATGAAAATCAGGTCCATTTCTCCTTAAAAAAAGCAAGCTGATAAGGATATACTGGCTAGATTCCCAGTTCCACTAATATAGGTCTACAATGGTCCCATAGTCCTGATGATGTAACAATAACATATATTTCATTGTGCCTCTCACCCTTTTACTTCATTTGACAGGGCATTTTGTAGACCGTCATAGCCTAGCAACTAAAATAGGAAAACAATCTTCATTTTTGCTCAGCTGACAATACTGTATATAGAGCGTTTCAGCCTCCCACTGATTTTATAGGAGTGTATCAAACTTTTCATGAAAATCAGGTCCAGTTTCTCCTTAAAAAAAAAGCAAGCTGATAAGGATATTACTGGCTAGATTCCCAGTTCCACAAATATAGGTCTACAATGGTCCAATAGTCCTGATGATGTAACAATAACATATATTTCATTGTGCCTCTGACCATTTTACTTCATTTGACAGGGCATTTTGTAGACAGTTAAAGCCTAGCAACTAAAATAGGAAAACAATCTTTATTTTTGCTCAGCCGACAGTACTGTATAGAGCATTTCAGCCTCCCACTGATGTTATAGGAGTGTATCAAACTTTTCATGAAAATCAGGTCCAGTTTCTCCTTAAAAAAAAGCAAGCTGATAAGGATATACTGGCTAGATTCCCAGTTCCACAAATATAGGTCTACAATGGTCCCATAGTCCTGATGATGTAACAATGCACAGGGGTTTATTCTAGAGAATCAGGGCCTTTTCACTTCCTGACATCTGGCCTCAATCCTACAGGCCTTGAGGCAGGTTGTATATGGATACTTACAGATAGTAAACTGTAATTAAATATAGTCTACACAGCATACGGGCAGAGTACGATAAGCGGACCTGGTTTTTATATCTAGTGCTTCCTCCGATAATCCTTTTTTTTATGTGACGGGTGTGAGAACACGTTTACTTAGTTTCATGGTTTCAAGTGAAAGATCAGGAACAGTTAAAACGTTTTTTGTTGTCACGAACAACGGCGTTTTTGCAACGCACCAAAGTTTGCCCTCTAGAATTTGATATTTTACTGATAGGTACTATCTCGAGGGATGTTTTTCTTTCAAAGGTGCTGCCGAAGCCCGCGCTAATGGCAGGAGGCACTCGTCTCAACTCGATAACAACTAATTAATTTGTAGCTCAAAATTTAAGAAAACATTGTTCATTTGAATCAAAATTCTGCTCATTTCAGTATTATTTTTAATTTATGTTAACTTTCCAGGACCTAAATTATGTTTTTTTTTAATTTCACATACATCTCTAGATTATCGTAGTAAAATATGAAAAAGTTTGGGGTTGACCAAGTAATTGCTCAGAATTACCCATTAATCAAATGATAAAACTGAGACAGGTGATAGGAAAAATGACATTTATATAATTTAAAAAACGCAACAACAAAACAAACATCTTGAAACCGATAAAGATCAGTAAATCCTAATGTATAGTTTCCTAAAGTTAACTATTTTTTTATTTAAAAGAAGTACTTTATAGAACAAACTATGTTTAGAATACAAAAATGCATGTCCAATTGGTGCAGATTATTTAGTTATTGTTCAAATTAATTACTATTGGTTGATTGTATCGATGGGTATAATTATTGAATATCGTTTGATAATACCAATAGAAAAAACCGGGTCCGCTTATCATACTCTACCCCAGCATACACTTAAGTCTACACAGCAGGAATGTTAAACGGCCTAATCTTGAGCAGATGTTACTTATACGGCTATCCTGTGTAAAACCCTAAAAGCAATCCTACCGTGTAATGGTGTGTGTAGTTCTTTTTCTTATCTCAATATTGATTTTTATTTAGGCCGTGCATCAATTTTACGTAGCGGTAGGATTGCTTGATAAAAAAATACGTATATTTTACGTATAGTGTGTATAGTAAAATAAGGAACTAAACCTACTTTAGGTTGTTTTTTAGTAAATAAAAGTCTTGGAGATAGTAGACAATTTGTAAACTTTTTGGAAAGAATGAGTTTCTATGGCATTGTAGATATGAAGATAAGGTTAGTAAAACACCTTGTATCACACATGCACGCATTAACACCCGCACATACGCTTAAACACACGCATCATCACCTTAAGTAAGCACATAGGCAAGAAAATAAACAAACACGCTACACAGGCATGAAAATAAACCTTTACATAACCTAAAAAAACAAAAATAAACATGCTACGTAAAATTTACGTATCGGTAGTAACAAAGATATATCAAAACACGGTAGGTTTCTATGGTTAATAGGCCTGCTAATCACAATCCTCAACCGTACGTACTTTAACCTAAATATAAAATAATAACTTAAATTTACAAATGGGTACTAACTAACATAAAATAAATTATCACCTTGAGAATATGGTCCCTACTTTTTCCAACCGACTTTGTGCCATTTCTTTTACTACGCGTTTACAGTTTTTTTCCGGCAATCGTATTAAAACAAAATTCAAAATATAAACTTAACCTCAACCTCAACTTACAACTTACAAACAAGAGATTAGGTCAGAGAAAGAGCAAAATTCCGAATAAACAAACAACATAGAGAATACCATAGCAAGTTGAGTGTAAACCAGTAATATTAGTTATACAAATTGTAGTTCTATACTTTATCAAATTTTATTTCAAAACTAATTAACTATTTTTTTGAATAGTTAAATTTTTACCTTTTTGTGAATTAAGTAGAAGAAATAGTTTTATTGAGATATAATATAGTAATTTTTATTACAGTTTTATTATATTTTAGTTTATTGATACAAAGTTATAAATTTATTATAAATTAGCAATTAATGAATAGCTGCATTTCTATTCTATGGTGCAGTAAAGCTCTTTCAGTCTCCAGAAGTTAGATGTAAATACTACTTTTGCTTGGATTAGTTACACGTGTAACTTATTCAATCAAGGATAACACATAATCGTATTTAATTTATTTTGTGTACACACTATAGAGTGTATAGTTTATTTTTGTGGACAACAGCTTAATTTGATCTGCCTATGTCGTCAGTAAAATCCTTGGTTATTGCGAGATAAAAATAAGATAATCAACGAGACTTTGACCGTAAATTACATCGCTTTCTTGATTTTTCAACGATTTTGTGTATGAAAACAGTTAAGCTAAGATAAGATTATAGCCTTCGACATTAATTGATACAATACTTTATTGGTGGAAAAACTTCCAAGTAGCCAAAATCCTAGTTTACTCGTTATAAGAGCCATTTGCAGTACAAAATATCGGAATGTGTAATGAATGTGTATAGCATGAACTAAGAGTGCATCTTTACTTTATAATATATGTATCGTATCAGTGGTAGCTATTTGTAATCACAAATGATTTTAAAAATTTCCCATTAAGCAAATGTAACAGCATTAGTTAATTGCTTAAGTGCAAGTATATTATTTTTTTTAACTGTACCACTTTAGCTGGTTGTCAATGATTTACTCTAATGTATTTAAATCTTTCGTAACCTGTAAGATTTGGAATTCTTCCTACGAATATCCACATATTATTTAAAACTACATAGAAGCTGTTATGTATTTTTATTATACAAGCTATAGGAAGTAGTATTTAATACTCTTAGTACCGTGTGTGTAACTGATGGTACTGAATAGTCGTAAGAAAGCGGATAAAAAATATGAAATGAAAATTCGTTTATTTAAACAGGCAAAGTTAGGGCCTCATGGCCCTTTCTTACACTTAACCTGTCTGAACAACAATTATTAACAAATATTAACCAAATTAATATTAACACTAATCTACTTTACTAAATACATTAAATTAAACATTAATCTAAACACTAAAAAATTATAAATATGATACTTCTAAAAAAATAAGTAAAAATATAATTATACAATCATAACACAAAATAATATTACAACTTCCATTTTTAATAAGAACCAAAAACTATAATTAATACCTAATAACAATAATTTATAAATATATAATAAGAATATTTTAGAAATAAATAATATATATATATATATATGGTGTTTTATCTCATTCACACTCCTCACACACAATGCCAGCACCACACCCACAGACCCCTAGGACGAACCCGCCCCGACCAACCGTTCATGGTACAAACCGATACTGAATACGGGATAATAAGAGTGTCTGACTAACTTAACTATTAGACATTATTTGGTGCACGTCATGTGTGTATAAGTTAGTCATATTCGTCTAGTAGCCTACGGTAAATATTTGCAGTAACAACAAAACCAATCAAATAAAATACAAATCATTACCATAAATACATTGTAACCCTTTTTAAACATTAAAAAACTGTTTAGCAATTACGAAAGTCCTATTTAAAGTCCTACACATTAACAACATTAATAAAAAAGCTATTAAAATCATCAGCTGTTATTGGGATTTTTTCTTTGGCTTTGTTAGGCACACGACCTGTTTCAGCGTTTAATAACGCTGTTCCATCAAGAACATGCCTTAATAAGAAGTATGCCTATTATAAAGATGTGTAGCATAAGAAAAAAGTGAAGTAGCAAACAAAGTGTGCTTCTTTATGTGTAGTCATGAAGTTAGCACAATGGTTCACAAAGTTCTCTCAATAGTATTTGTGTGAGCTAAAATATTTAATTGGAAAACTTCTGGGGCACCTTGAATACCTTCTTCTTCATCTCAGACTAGCCAAGCTCGATAGATTGCATCAACATTGAATAAAACTAATATTTACAAACTTAAACTAATTTTAGATGGCGGCAGGTCGGTGTTTAAATGTGTCCCAGTCAAAATAAAAATATTTTCTACGGAGAAGAGTGAGTTAGACTTCAGCCGAGACTCAACCTCACACTTAACGCAGGAGCCTCTCACCCTTACTTCATTTGACAGGGCATTTTGTAGACAGTTAAAGCCTAGCAACTAAAATAGGAAAACAATCTTTATTTTTGCTCAGCCGACAGTACTGTATAGAGCATTTCAGCCTCCCACTGATGTTATAGGAGTGTATCAAACTTTTCATGAAAATCAGGTCCATTTCTCCTTAAAAAAAGCAAGCTGATAAGGATATACTGGCTAGATTCCCAGTTCCACTAATATAGGTCTACAATGGTCCCATAGTCCTGATGATGTAACAATAACATATATTTCATTGTGCCTCTCACCCTTTTACTTCATTTGACAGGGCATTTTGTAGACCGTCATAGCCTAGCAACTAAAATAGGAAAACAATCTTCATTTTTGCTCAGCTGACAATACTGTATATAGAGCGTTTCAGCCTCCCACTGATTTTATAGGAGTGTATCAAACTTTTCATGAAAATCAGGTCCAGTTTCTCCTTAAAAAAAGCAAGCTGATAAGGATATACTGGCTAGATTCCCAGTTCCACAAATATAGGTCTACAATGGTCCCATAGTCCTGATGATGTAACAATAACATATATTTCATTGTGCCTCTGACCATTTTACTTCATTTGACAGGGCATTTTGTAGACAGTTAAAGCCTAGCAACTAAAATAGGAAAACAATCTTTATTTTTGCTCAGCCGACAGTACTGTATAGAGCATTTCAGCCTCCCACTGATGTTATAGGAGTGTATCAAACTTTTCATGAAAATCAGGTCCAGTTTCTCCTTAAAAAAAGCAAGCTGATAAGGATATACTGGCTAGATTCCCAGTTCCACAAATATAGGTCTACAATGGTCCCATAGTCCTGATGATGTAACAATGCACAGGGGTTTATTCTAGAGAATCAGGGCCTTTTCACTTCCTGACATCTGGCCTCAATCCTACAGGCCTTGAGGCAGGTTGTATATGGATACTTACAGATAGTAAACTGTAATTAAATATAGTCTACACAGCATACGGGCAGAGTACGATAAGCGGACCTGGTTTTTATATCTAGTGCTTCCTCCGATAATCCTTTTTTATGTGACGGGTGTGAGAACACGTTACTTAGTTTCATGGTTTCAAGTGAAGATCAGGAACAGTTTAAAAACGTTTTTTTGTACGAACAACGGCGTTTTGCAACGCACACCAAAGTTTGCCCTCTAGAATTTGATATTTTACTGATAGGTACTATCTCGAGGGATGTTTTTCTTTCAAAGGTGCTGCCGAAGCCCGCGCTAATGGCAGGAGGCACTCGTCTCAACTCGATAACAACTAATTAATTTGTAGCTCAAAATTTAAGAAAACATTGTTCATTTGGAATCAAAATTCTGCTCATTTCAGTATTATTTTTAATTTATGTTAACTTTCCAGGACCTAAATTATGTTTTTTTTTAATTTCACATACATCTCTAGATTATCGTAGTAAAATATGAAAAAGTTTGGGGTTGACCAAGTAATTGCTCAGAATTACCCATTAATCAAATGATAAAACTGAGACAGGTGATAGGAAAAATGACATTTATATAATTTAAAAAACGCAACAACAAAACAAACATCTTGAAACCGATAAAGATCAGTAAATCCTAATGTATAGTTTCCTAAAGTTAACTATTTTTTTATTTAAAAGAAGTACTTATAGAACAAACTATGTTTAGAATACAAAAATGCATGTCCAATTGGTGCAGATTATTTAGTTATTGTTCAAATTAATTACTATTGGTTGATTGTATCGATGGGTATAATTATTGAATATCGTTTGATAATACCAATAGAAAAAACCGGGTCCGCTTATCATACTCTACCCCAGCATACACTTAAGTCTACACAGCAGGAATGTTAAACGGCCTAATCTTGAGCAGATGTTACTTATACGGCTATCCTGTGTAAACCCTAAAAGCAATCCTACCGTGTAATGGTGTGTGTAGTTCTTTTTCTTATCTCAATATTGATTTTTATTTAGGCCGTGCATCAATTTTACGTAGCGGTAGGATTGCTTGATAAAAAAATACGTATATTTTACGTATAGTGTGTATAGTAAAATAAGGAACTAAACCTACTTTAGGTTGTTTTTTAGTAAATAAAAGTCTTGGAGATAGTAGACAATTTTGTAAACTTTTTGGAAAGAATGAGTTTCTATGGCATTGTAGATATGAAGATAAGGTTAGTAAAACACCTTGTATCACACATGCACGCATTAACACCCGCACATACGCTTAAACACACGCATCATCACCTTAAGTAAGCACATAGGCAAGAAAATAAACAAACACGCTACACAGGCATGAAAATAAACCTTTACATAACCTAAAAAACAAAAATAAACATGCTACGTAAAATTTACGTATCGGTAGTAACAAAGATATATCAAAACACGGTAGGTTTCTATGGTTAATAGGCCTGCTAATCACAATCCTCAACCGTACGTACTTTAACCTAAATATAAAATAATAACTTAAATTTACAAATGGGTACTAACTAACATAAAATAAATTATCACCTTGAGAATATGGTCCCTACTTTTTCCAACCGACTTTGTGCCATTTCTTTTACTACGCGTTTACAGTTTTCCGGCAATCGTATTAAAACAAAATTCAAAATATAAACTTAACCTCAACCTCAACTTACAACTTACAAACAAGAGATTAGGTCAGAGAAAGAGCAAAATTCCGAATAAACAAACAACATAGAGAATACCATAGCAAGTTGAGTGTAAACCAGTAATATTAGTTATACAAATTGTAGTTCTATACTTTATCAAATTTTATTTCAAAACTAATTAACTATTTTTTTTGAATAGTTAAATTTTTACCTTTTTGTGAATTAAGTAGAAGAAATAGTTTTATTGAGATATAATATAGTAATTTTTATTACAGTTTTATTATATTTAGTTTATTGATACAAAGTTATAAATTTATTATAAATTAGCAATTAATGAATAGCTGCATTTCTATTCTATGGTGCAGTAAAGCTCTTTCAGTCTCCAGAAGTTAGATGTAAATACTACTTTTGCTTGGATTAGTTACACGTGTAACTTATTCAATCAAGGATAACACATAATCGTATTTAATTTATTTTGTGTACACACTATAGAGTGTATAGTTTATTTTGTGGACAACAGCTTAATTTGATCTGCCTATGTCGTCAGTAAAATCCTTGGTTATTGCGAGATAAAAATAAGATAATCAACGAGACTTTGACCGTAAATTACATCGCTTTCTTGATTTTTCAACGATTTTGTGTATGAAACAGTTAAGCTAAGATAAGATTATAGCCTTCGACATTAATTGATACAATACTTTATTGGTGGAAAAACTTCCAAGTAGCCAAAATCCTAGTTTACTCGTTATAAGAGCCATTTGCAGTACAAAATATCGGAATGTGTAATGAATGTGTATAGCATGAACTAAGAGTGCATCTTTACTTTATAATATATGTATCGTATCAGTGGTAGCTATTTGTAATCACAAATGATTTTAAAAATTTCCCATTAAGCAAATGTAACAGCATTAGTTAATTGCTTAAGTGCAAGTATATTATTTTTTTTAACTGTACCACTTTAGCTGGTTGTCAATGATTTACTCTAATGTATTTAAATCTTTCGTAACCTGTAAGATTTGGAATTCTTCCTACGAATATCCACATATTATTTAAAACTACATAGAAGCTGTTATGTATTTTTATTATACAAGCTATAGGAAGTAGTATTTAATACTCTTAGTACCGTGTGTGTAACTGATGGTACTGAATAGTCGTAAGAAAGCGGATAAAAAATATGAAATGAAAATTCGTTTATTTAAACAGGCAAAGTTAGGGCCTCATGGCCCTTTCTTACACTTAACCTGTCTGAACAACAATTATTAACAAATATTAACCAAATTAATATTAACACTAATCTACTTTACTAAATACATTAAATTAAAACATTAATCTAAACACTAAAAAATTATAAATATGATTACTTCTAAAAAAATAAGTAAAAAATATAATTATACAATCATAACACAAAATAATATTACAACTTCCATTTTTAATAAGAACCAAAAACTATAATTAATACCTAATAACAATAATTTATAAATATATAATAAGAATATTTTAGAAATAAATAATATATATATATATATATATGGTGTTTTATCTCATTCACACTCCTCACACACAATGCCAGCACCACACCCACAGACCCCCTAGGACGAACCCGCCCCGACCAACCGTTCATGGTACAAACCGATACTGAATACGGGATAATAAGAGTGTCTGACTAACTTAACTATTAGACATTATTTGGTGCACGTCATGTGTGTATAAGTTAGTCATATTCGTCTAGTAGCCTACGGTAAATATTTGCAGTAACAACAAAACCAATCAAATAAAATACAAATCATTACCATAAATACATTGTAACCCTTTTTTAAACATTAAAAAACTGTTTAGCAATTACGAAAGTCCTATTTTAAAGTCCTACACATTAACAACATTAATAAAAAAGCTATTAAAATCATCAGCTGTTATTGGGATTTTTTCTTTGGCTTTGTTAGGCACACGACCTGTTTCAGCGTTTAATAACGCTGTTCCATCAAGAACATGCCTTAATAAGAAGTATGCCTATTATAAAGATGTGTAGCATAAGAAAAAAGTGAAGTAGCAAACAAAGTGTGCTTCTTTATGTGTAGTCATGAAGTTAGCACAATGGTTCACAAAGTTTCTCTCAATAGTATTTGTGTGAGCTAAAATATTTAATTGGAAAACTTCTGGGGCACCTTGAATACCTTCTTCTTCATCTCAGACTAGCCAAGCTCGATAGATTGCATCAACATTGAATAAAAACTAATATTTACAAACTTAAACTAATTTTAGATGGCGGCAGGTCGGTGTTTAAATGTGTCCCAGTCAAAATTAAAAATATTTTCTACGGAGAAGAGTGAGTTAGACTTCAGCCGAGACTCAACCTCACACTTAACGCAGGAGCCTCTCACCCTTACTTCATTTGACAGGGCATTTTGTAAGACAGTTAAAGCCTAGCAACTAAAATAGGAAAACAATCTTTATTTTTGCTCAGCCGACAGTACTGTATAGAGCATTTCAGCCTCCCACTGATGTTATAGGAGTGTATCAAACTTTTCATGAAAAATCAGGTCCATTTCTCCTTAAAAAAAGCAAGCTGATAAGGATATACTGGCTAGATTCCCAGTTCCACTAATATAGGTCTACAATGGTCCCATAGTCCTGATGATGTAACAATAACATATATTTCATTGTGCCTCTCACCCTTTTACTTCATTTGACAGGGCATTTTGTAGACCGTCATAGCCTAGCAACTAAAATAGGAAAACAATCTTCATTTTTGCTCAGCTGACAATACTGTATATAGAGCGTTTCAGCCTCCCACTGATTTTATAGGAGTGTATCAAACTTTTCATGAAAATCAGGTCCAGTTTCTCCTTAAAAAAAGCAAGCTGATAAGGATATACTGGCTAGATTCCCAGTTCCACAAATATAGGTCTACAATGGTCCCATAGTCCTGATGATGTAACAATAACATATATTTCATTGTGCCTCTGACCATTTTACTTCATTTGACAGGGCATTTTGTAGACAGTTAAAGCCTAGCAACTAAAATAGGAAAACAATCTTTATTTTTTGCTCAGCCGACAGTACTGTATAGAGCATTTCAGCCTCCCACTGATGTTATAGGAGTGTATCAAACTTTTCATGAAAATCAGGTCCAGTTTCTCCTTAAAAAAAGCAAGCTGATAAGGATATACTGGCTAGATTCCCAGTTCCACAAATATAGGTCTACAATGGTCCCATAGTCCTGATGATGTAACAATGCACAGGGGTTTATTCTAGAGAATCAGGGCCTTTTCACTTCCTGACATCTGGCCTCAATCCTACAGGCCTTGAGGCAGGTTGTATATGGATACTTACAGATAGTAAACTGTAATTAAATATAGTCTACACAGCATACGGGCAGAGTACGATAAGCGGACCTGGTTTTTATATCTAGTGCTTCCTCCGATAATCCTTTTTTATGTGACGGGTGTGAGAACACGTTACTTAGTTTCATGGTTTCAAGTGAAGATCAGGAACAGTTAAAACGTTTTTTGTACGAACAACGGCGTTTTGCAACGCACCAAAGTTTGCCCTCTAGAAATTTGATATTTTACTGATAGGTACTATCTCGAGGGATGTTTTTCTTTCAAAGGTGCTGCCGAAGCCCGCGCTAATGGCAGGAGGCACTCGTCTCAACTCGATAACAACTAATTAATTTGTAGCTCAAAATTTAAGAAAACATTGTTCATTTGAATCAAAATTCTGCTCATTTCAGTATTATTTTTAATTTATGTTAACTTTCCAGGACCTAAATTATGTTTTTTTTTAATTTCACATACATCTCTAGATTATCGTAGTAAAATATGAAAAAGTTTGGGGTTGACCAAGTAATTGCTCAGAATTACCCATTAATCAAATGATAAAACTGAGACAGGTGATAGGAAAAATGACATTTATATAATTTAAAAAACGCAACAACAAAACAAACATCTTGAAACCGATAAAGATCAGTAAATCCTAATGTATAGTTTCCTAAAGTTAACTATTTTTTTATTTAAAAGAAGTACTTATAGAACAAACTATGTTTAGAATACAAAAATGCATGTCCAATTGGTGCAGATTATTTAGTTATTGTTCAAATTAATTACTATTGGTTGATTGTATCGATGGGTTATAATTATTGAATATCGTTTGATAATACCAATAGAAAAAACCGGGTCCGCTTATCATACTCTACCCCAGCATACACTTAAGTCTACACAGCAGGAATGTTAAACGGCCTAATCTTGAGCAGATGTTACTTATACGGCTATCCTGTGTAAACCCTAAAAGCAATCCTACCGTGTAATGGTGTGTGTAGTTCTTTTTCTTATCTCAATATTGATTTTTATTTAGGCCGTGCATCAATTTTACGTAGCGGTAGGATTGCTTGATAAAAAAATACGTATATTTTACGTATAGTGTGTATAGTAAAATAAGGAACTAAACCTACTTTAGGTTGTTTTTTAGTAAATAAAAGTCTTGGAGATAGTAGACAATTTGTAAACTTTTTGGAAAGAATGAGTTTCTATGGCATTGTAGATATGAAGATAAGGTTAGTAAAACACCTTGTATCACACATGCACGCATTAACACCCGCACATACGCTTAAACACACGCATCATCACCTTAAGTAAGCACATAGGCAAGAAAATAAACAAACACGCTACACAGGCATGAAAATAAACCTTTACATAACCTAAAAAACAAAAATAAACATGCTACGTAAAATTTACGTATCGGTAGTAACAAAGATATATCAAAACACGGTAGGTTTCTATGGTTAATAGGCCTGCTAATCACAATCCTCAACCGTACGTACTTTAACCTAAATATAAAATAATAACTTAAATTTACAAATGGGTACTAACTAACATAAAATAAATTATCACCTTGAGAATATGGTCCCTACTTTTTCCAACCGACTTTGTGCCATTTCTTTTACTACGCGTTTACAGTTTTCCGGCAATCGTATTAAAACAAAATTCAAAATATAAACTTAACCTCAACCTCAACTTACAACTTACAAACAAGAGATTAGGTCAGAGAAAGAGCAAAATTCCGAATAAACAAACAACATAGAGAATACCATAGCAAGTTGAGTGTAAACCAGTAATATTAGTTATACAAATTGTAGTTCTATACTTTATCAAATTTTATTTCAAAACTAATTAACTATTTTTTTGAATAGTTAAATTTTTACCTTTTTGTGAATTAAGTAGAAGAAATAGTTTTATTGAGATATAATATAGTAATTTTTATTACAGTTTTATTATATTTAGTTTATTGATACAAAGTTATAAATTTATTATAAATTAGCAATTAATGAATAGCTGCATTTCTATTCTATGGTGCAGTAAAGCTCTTTCAGTCTCCAGAAGTTAGATGTAAATACTACTTTTGCTTGGATTAGTTACACGTGTAACTTATTCAATCAAGGATAACACATAATCGTATTTAATTTATTTTGTGTACACACTATAGAGTGTATAGTTTATTTTGTGGACAACAGCTTAATTTTGATCTGCCTATGTCGTCAGTAAAATCCTTGGTTATTGCGAGATAAAAATAAGATAATCAACGAGACTTTGACCGTAAATTACATCGCTTTCTTGATTTTTCAACGATTTTGTGTATGAAACAGTTAAGCTAAGATAAGATTATAGCCTTCGACATTAATTGATACAATACTTTATTGGTGGAAAAACTTCCAAGTAGCCAAAATCCTAGTTTACTCGTTATAAGAGCCATTTGCAGTACAAAATATCGGAATGTGTAATGAATGTGTATAGCATGAACTAAGAGTGCATCTTTACTTTATAATATATGTATCGTATCAGTGGTAGCTATTTGTAATCACAAATGATTTTAAAAATTTCCCATTAAGCAAATGTAACAGCATTAGTTTAATTGCTTAAGTGCAAGTATATTATTTTTTTTAACTGTACCACTTTAGCTGGTTGTCAATGATTTACTCTAATGTATTTAAATCTTTCGTAACCTGTAAGATTTGGAATTCTTCCTACGAATATCCACATATTATTTAAAACTACATAGAAGCTGTTATGTATTTTTATTATACAAGCTATAGGAAGTAGTATTTAATACTCTTAGTACCGTGTGTGTAACTGATGGTACTGAATAGTCGTAAGAAAGCGGATAAAAAATATGAAATGAAAATTCGTTTATTTAAACAGGCAAAGTTAGGGCCTCATGGCCCTTTCTTACACTTAACCTGTCTGAACAACAATTATTAACAAATATTAACCAAATTAATATTAACACTAATCTACTTTACTAAATACATTAAATTAAACATTAATCTAAACACTAAAAAATTATAAATATGATACTTCTAAAAAAATAAGTAAAAATATAATTATACAATCATAACACAAAATAATATTACAACTTCCATTTTTAATAAGAACCAAAAACTATAATTAATACCTAATAACAATAATTTATAAATATATAATAAGAATATTTTAGAAATAAATAATATATATATATATATATGGTGTTTTATCTCATTCACACTCCTCACACACAATGCCAGCACCACACCCACAGACCCCTAGGACGAACCCGCCCCGACCAACCGTTCATGGTACAAACCGATACTGAATACGGGATAATAAGAGTGTCTGACTAACTTAACTATTAGACATTATTTGGTGCACGTCATGTGTGTATAAGTTAGTCATATTCGTCTAGTAGCCTACGGTAAATATTTGCAGTAACAACAAAACCAATCAAATAAAATACAAATCATTACCATAAATACATTGTAACCCTTTTTAAAACATTAAAAAACTGTTTAGCAATTACGAAAGTCCTATTTAAAGTCCTACACATTAACAACATTAATAAAAAAGCTATTAAAAATCATCAGCTGTTATTGGGATTTTTTCTTTGGCTTTGTTTGGCACACGACCTGTTTCATTTCAAGCGTTTAATAACGCTGTTCCATCAAGAACATGCCTTAATAAGAAGTATGCCTATTATAAAGATGTGTAGCATAAGAAAAAAGTGGAAGTAGCAAACAAAGTGTGCTTCTTTATGTGTAGTCATGAAGTTAGCACAATGGTTCACAAAGTTCTCTCAATAGTATTTGTGTGAGCTAAAATATTTAATTGGAAAACTTCTGGGGCACCTTGAATACCTTCTTTCTTCATCTCAGACTAGCCAAGCTCGATAGATTGCATCAACATTGAATAAAACTAATATTTACAAACTTAAACTAATTTTAGATTGGCGGCAGGTCGGTGTTTAAATGTGTCCCAGTCAAAATAAAAATATTTTCTACGGAGAAGAGTGAGTTAGACTTCAGCCGAGACTCAACCTCACACTTAACGCAGGAGCCTCTCACCCTTACTTCATTTCACAGGGCATTTTGTAGACAGTTAAAGCCTAGCAACTAAAATAGGGAAAACAATCTTTATTTTTGCTCAGCCGACAGTACTGTATAGAGCATTTCAGCCTCCCACTGATGTTTATAGGAGTGTATCAAACTTTTCATGAAAATCAGGTCCATTTCTCCTTAAAAAAAGCAAGCTGATAAGGATATACTGGCTAGATTCCCAGTTCCACAAATATAGGTCTACAATGGTCCCATAGTCCTGATGATGTAACAATAACATATATTTTCATTGTGCCTCTGACCATTTTACTTCATTTGACAGGGCATTTTGTAGACAGTTAAAGCCTAGCAAACTAAAAATAGGAAAACAATCTTTATTTTTGCTCAGCCGACAGTACTGTATAGAGCATTTCAGCCTCCCACTGATGTTATAGGAGTGTATCAAACTTTTCATGAAAATCAGGTCCAGTTTCTCCTTAAAAAAAGCAAGCTGATAAGGATATACTGGCTAGATTCCCAGTTCCACAAATATAGGTTCTACAATGGTCCCATAGTCCTGATGATGTAACAATGCACAGGGGTTTATTCTAGAGAATCAGGGCCTTTTTCACTTCCTGACATCTGGCCTCAATCCTACAGGCCTTGAGGCAGGTTGTATATGGATACTTACAGATAGTAAACTGTAATTAAATATAGGGTGCGCTGAATTAGCACCCCCTGGACATAGCACCCCCTCGCTACTGACGTCATTTTGACGTCACGAAAGGGGGTGCTAAATCAGCACAGTGGCCGTGTCCAGGCCCTGAATAAGCACCCCTTCGAATACGGGGGTCCTAATTCAGCGCCTTGACCGTGGTTCATGTGCTGATTTAGCACCCCCTTCGAATAGGGGGGTCCTAATTCAGCGCCTTGACCGTGCCCATGTGCTGATTTAGCACCCCCTTTGAATCTGGGGGCTGCTAAATCAACGCCGTATTGATGAGATGAATAATTACCCCAATGGAATTAGAATAATAAAACGTTTAACCATATTGCGATTTATTTTTTCAATAAAATAATATATATAATATATATTATATATATATAATATATATATATATTATATATATATATATATATATTATATATATAATCATATATATATTATATATAATTGTATATATATAATAATTTAAATATATTTCAATGAGTATATTACTGCATTGCTGTGGTTTACTTAATATTTCAAAAACAAACAGTTCATTACCAAATGTAAAAACTATGCATGAAAGTATACTTTAAGTAAAAAACTAGATTCTAGGCATTCAAATTACAGGTTAATTTTAAAGCAAAATTAATTTGAAATCATGGTACGAACAACGCAGAGGAACTGATATTGCGTAAATCCGGCATGCGTAAATAAAATATACATAGTCAGAGATTATATCAACCTATTAACCACTTTAAAAACAATTATTTATTTATTTTAATTTTTCGAATACCAATCAAAAGCGGGAAAATTTAGAACCGTGAAATTGTAATTTTGCGACGGCTAAGAGCCAATTATTTTTAAGGACCCATCATAAACTGAATTATACTATTTAAACTGAATAGTATAATTCAAACACACTTGACAAAATTTAAATATTATTTTATATCTACAAGAATCAATATCATTCAGTTATATCCATATTAGTGAGTTCAACTATAATTAAAAAAAAAAAACGTTGAAAACAAAGTTAAAACACGTAGCAATAAATATACTACCATATTTTCAAAAGCGTTATTGCTTAGGTCAAAACATACATTTATATACTGAGTATTATGGATCTACATTGCTTAATTTCCCCTCTGTCGGTTAGTGTGCGTTTTTTTGTTGTTGTTAAAAATGGAATATCTTTTAAAATCTAAAAAGAAAACCTAATAAATTTTAATCCTACCAAGTCTTGGTCAAAATTTTATGGCGGCTAAAAATATATAATGATGTTATCTTTAATACTTTCACAATAGTTGCTATAAAATATTTTACCTTTTAACTTCTTAAAATCTGCAATTATTCTAAATATTGCAAGGAAATGAATTTGAGAGAGTTCTATCACAAATCTAATGACCAAATATAATAAAATATCATATGCACAGATTTACTGTAACAAACCACTGTCGACATTGAGGTTCTCAGCGAGTAGGTCACGATACAAAAATCGAGTAAACGGCAGCTCCAGAATATCTTATGCCAATTTGTGCTCACATTCTTAGTCCCTTCATTTAAAGTACAGGAAATACATTAATATCTGTTGCCAAGCAACTTTTTTTCTAATAAATTAAAAACTACTAGAGATAATGCAAATTTATCAACAATGAACGCCTTTTATGAACAATGAAGGACAAAAACAAAACGTCTTAATTAACAATAATAAACTGTGTGTATTTATCATAAAGCTTAAATTTATTCACAATATATGTTAAAAAAACTAAATAAAGTGACTAGGTTATTTGTTATATATTAAGAATAATAAACAAGAAAAATCGTCCAGTAATATTCAGACAGTAATGCTGTTATAGATGACAAAATCAAAGATAAGCGGTTTTATTGAAAATATATCTGATTGTCACTTGACTAAATTTTCGTAAATAAAATATGTCCTAAAACAACAGATATTTAAATAAATTCATTAAACATCAAATATATGATTCTATTCTATCCTTTAGATAGGCCTGAAACATGTATTTCAAATGTTTTGCATAAATAAATGACAAAAAATAAAAAAATAGGGACAAGATACTCTAAAGCTTATGTTAATTTATTTTAACGAACCATGTTTTTTTACAGTAAATATGCTCTTAATGAGTTATTTATTATTAGTTTGAAATAGTATTTAAGTAATTAGATTTGTGATAAAATCAACGATCAGATTTATTCTTGTATACCTGGTGGATTGAAATGCGTTTTTCCATTACTGAGCAGCTTGCGGTATATAGTCCTAAGAATTACAGGACACTCTGAATATAAAATTAATATTCAGACGTGTTCCACAACCTCTACCAATATTTTCAGACATTATTTCATGGACCAAAGGCAAAAACATTCATATTCACCTCTCTGAAACTCAATAATTACTCAAATAGCCACAATTTTGCTTTGTTTTTGTCTTTTTTACTTTACTATTTGATGGATTTTTTAGGGTTAAAATTTTGTATATACCTTTATAACCTTAAGGAATAATTAAATCAAAAATTTAAATTTGTTACAAGCTTTATTTTTAAAATAGTGATTTCTAAAAAATCTTTAAGTGTAAATATCTTAAAAGCGATATATGGTAAACAAGATCTCAATTATTACACAATTTAATTAAAAATCCAACGATACCAAGTTTTAAAAAATTGGTTGTGATAAATAAGGGAGATAGTTTGTTTTATAAAACCAATTACTGTTTTTTAAAAACCAATTACCAAACAATATCCGCCTTTATTATATGACAGCACTGAATGTGGGCTGCAACAATCAGCTGTTTTGATTTTAGCTGCTCTAATCAGGTGATTTTAACGTTACATTGCTGAAACTGTGGTTATAATGTCCTTAATTATTTGTGAATATAAGTTTATTTTGATTTAAGACGTCAGAAAAAACAATCTAATACATGTTGATTACCTAGACCTAAAATTAAAAATGTCTATGTTATAGTTATTATATTTCTATTTAATATTTTGTTTTTTAAATGGAAGACCTCAGACCTACTTCTGGCTTGTTAAATTTATACGGAGTTTGTAGATATGCTATTGATTACGGTGGTAAACGTAGATGCTTAAATGTTCCAGTAAAAGATTGCTATTTGTTGCAGTTGTTAAGTTTGTTCTAACCGAGGTTTTGAAGATTTTGTTCTACCGGAAAATAAAACATTAAAAAACATAAAAGTTTACTGTATACAAAATGAAATATTATGTATATTTGTATAGTATTTTTTTTTTATTACTACTGAAGTAATATTTATGCTTCTATACATCTGTTGACTACCTAGTTTACAAATCAGCTATAAATATTGCAACGAATTGAAAATTAGAGTGTAACAACGTTCATTACACTTTCCGATATAAATAGCCTTAAAAATAAAAGTACAGCTAAGCTGAAGTGTAATTTTAAATTTTACCTTTTTATAGACGCTTTATTAAAGACTTCACTGAGATTTCACTTCTTCTTTATACAATATTGTAAGAATGTTTCATCCTTAAGTTTGACACTCCCAGATACATGGGGTTAGAAGTGCACGTGTGACTAATGTAAAACACAATAGTTAAAGATTCTTTAACTGCATACAAACAGGCGATGATTTTCAGTTTTTGTCCATACATAATTACCGTGTTCTAGTTTATCTTTTCTCTTTACTCGTGTAAAAGTATCCGTTAACTAGAGAGTATAATATGCCACACCTTGGGCCTGTACACTCGAACATTGTTTGATTTCTTCTTATATTTTTTACGAAATTTCATTCAAACAAATTCACTATACATAATAAGTTCTGTATTAATATAGGAATAACAACTGAGAATAACATCGATATTATTACTCGACCACTTGATCCGGCCAGATCAGTTTTTGGACAGTAGGGTCGGTAGTGCACAGGACGGGTTTTCGTCAGCTTCGTCAAAATTATGTGTGCACCTACAGTCCTACAATCGATATTTGCTGGTTGATTTCACTCTGTATATTTCATATTTGGTAGACGGCCGATATATAACGAGCAACGATGTGAAGGCAAAATAAGGAGTTTCAAGTTTGTATAATATGTTTACTAGCTGATACCCGCCCCTTCGTACGGAACTTTTGTAGAATAACTGGTACGTCATAGACCATCTCCTGTATGTCTTAAAAAATGGCATACTACTGATGAAATAAATTATGGTCATTGGAAAATATTCCAATTTTAATTTAAATGCAACATTCCATGATTTTTGTCCATGAATTTTCATGCTTCCATGCTTTTCATGCTTCATCTGTTTCATTCCATAAAACCTAATTTTGAAATGTAATTAAAATTAAATATGAAAAAAATGCCGCAAAGGAAATATTCTATACTGTGTAACAGTCAACTATTTTGCCTAAAATACGAGCCTACATTTGTTTACAAAATTATATTAGTTTTTTTTTATTTGAGTTAATTAAACTAAAAAAAAGAACACTCCATTTCGGTGAAAACCTATTAAATGAAATAAATAGTTTAATTATGGATTCGTATACAAATAACATAGTTTTAATTATATCTAGAAACATATTTCATTGAGTTTTCACGATTGGATTAAGCTTGAACTGTTAATGCTCAGTGCATACCCTTAACTAGACAATGAGTAGATCTTCCATTGGTATGGACGCCCAGTACGCAACGGCCTGTTACAAATAAAAATGAACACAGGGCATTAGATACTAGGACTAATTGTGTATAAAACCCAATAATTTCATTTGTTACCTATCCGTAATATCTCCAAAAACTCGACTCAAAAATATGCTTTTAATTACTTTCAAAACAATGTACCAAGTGTAGGTAGTACAGCAGTTAAATATCTTATATTCGAGAGGGGGAAACAAAATGATGGTATTTTCTATGAGTATTTCTTATAGTTGATATGAAAGGAACTTAATATACTAATAATACAAAATTCTTATATCTCAGAAAGAATTAATCACAATACATCCTAAATTAAGAACAGCTAAATAACAATTAAAAACAAGAGCGGAGCAGCATTTATCATTAGTTTTAGTTTTGTCATCCAAATTACTGTATACCTCGTAATTAATAATATAACGTTTAAAAGGGGAACAAGAGCCTACATGGGCTTTAGATGATCTGATTGCGTAGCAGAATTTTTTAATCGTTTTTTTAATATATTTTATATATATTTAGCTAGCTGCGTTAAATTAAATTTACAAACGTATTAACTGACAAGAATAAACTGAAATAGAATAAATGAAGGATATGTATTTAATTAATTATTTTAATAGGTGGATATTTAGAAAAAATTAAAGAAAGCAAAGTCATGAGTGAAAACTTATTTACACACAATATAGACAATGGCGTTGTGAAGAGGGAGTGAGTTGCTTAAGGTCCTATTAGCCTTGTTACGTCGGCAGCCATTAATTATGTAATATTAAGTCTATGGTAATTTTGGAAGAGAATAGTAGCCAATATTTGATTGTATTAATAGTATTTAATCGTGTATCGTGAAATTGCAAAACAATCGTTAGATAGTAGCTTATAAGTGGCCAGCGGTCACAAACAATACCAGATAACAACTGTTTATATTTAGTGATTAAATTGAATATGTATAAATATAAATCATCCTTCTTTGCTGGCCCTTTGAAATGATAGGGGGGGGTGCTAATTCA
>NW_025782477.1:0-33931 GCF_021130785.1 Homalodisca vitripennis | reverse complement strand
TCTTTTTCTTTAATATCCTTGTTTCCTTCAGGTTTTGTTATTAACATCACAAGCCATTTAATTACCAGTTTCCTCCTATACTCATAACTTCTTTTGCTCTCTGTGCCCAATTTCCTTTCAGTATATCACTTTTTCAGGAGCTTTTTACAACCCTCTTTTACACTTTCCATTTTTAACATAACCTATTTTTCTTCATTTTGTTTGACCCATATAAAGTCATTTGTTAAGGACTCCTTTTGGGTACAAAACTACTTGTAGCTGATAGTACTCATGATATCCCAAACACAAAAAAATGTTCTTTAAAGATCGACTCAAACAAATGTTGTTGTTTAAACAACGTTAGCTTGCCAAAAGGTATTTTTTGAAACTTCTCTCAAATTGCCATGTAAGGTCAAGATTCTGGCCGGCAACCGTATATAATGGTAAGGACTTTCTGTCGGCCATATCTGACCGGCAACAATCAAAAAAAGCAGAGGGTTATGTTAGGTTTATGTTTTTTTACATCATGTGCTCGCGGTCTACAGGTTCCCAATTTGTTGAAACCTTCTAGCGATCTTGAATAATCGCTATTTACCTACAATAACGAACTCCCGTTGTTGTCTACTTACTTTAGCGCATGTGGGAAATTAATACTCAAAATATTGGGACTTGTTGTCATGGGGTATTGTGTCGGCCAGAAATGGCCGGCCAGTATTTATTACGTAATATTCGATCATTTTGGATTACTTACAAAAATAGAATTAAATTCTTGGTCTTAGGAAACCACATTTTACGTGATGGAGTGATTTGTTTCAAGGATTGAATAAAGGTACAGCCAATGATTTACAAAATGGTTTGGTTTAATTTTTACATAAATCAGGGGACATATTTAAACCTAAACTATCATTTTTTTCAAATAAAGTAGCGACTGTTCCTTGTAAAATATTTTAGTTGTGAAATAAAATAAAATTGTTTAAAAAATTTTGCAATATTGATAATAATTACATGACACTTTATGTTTATTAAAACATTGGTTATTTGTGGACACTTCACGATAAAACAGTCTTTTACATTAAGTATGGCTTCTCAGGACACTGCTCACAAAATGTTGTTCCACTTTGCCCAGTTTCCTTGGCCACATTCACGTCCACTTACTTGTACAGCTTTTTGTGCAAACACATTTTGCAGTACCTTCTGGACCCTGTTGGTCTAACCCTTTCCCTCTCCCCAGTAAAAGTTTTGAGATATAGTCCCCCAGATAATGGTGGCCATGTACTCCTTTTTACTGAGGAGTAATAGTGTTTTATTATCTAGACCCATAAGTTGAAAACCAGCCAGATTTTTCTTTTAAAAGTTTGTAATTTGACATGCAGTGCTTTTTCTGATGTCCGCCCTGCTTGGTAGGTCTTGCTTTCACAGCATTAGTTGGTAAGGCCAGACCAAAGAGTTTTACAAACAGTCGTGGTTCCGACAAAGGAAAAGCTAATTTCTTCTGCTGCTTTATGGTAACCATCATTCTTGAACTTTGTCGAACACCAGTGCTATACAGGATGAGAGGTTTTTTTTTTTATTTTTTTTCCTTTGGGATATTGGGGTGGATTCCTAGAATCCTCACAACGTCAACCACTGAGCATTAATTGTGTGCCCCTTTGATGTTAGAGGGGGGTAAGGCCCTATCTTCGTGCCCTTAATTAGGCTATAGATAGCTTTTCCCCGGATTTACTAAGCATCTGGTTCGTCGCCTGGGTGCGGCTGTTTATCACCGAAAAGAGCCCTTCTCCTTGCTCCCAGTCTCTTCACAGTCCAGTAGTATTATATGTGGTTTTTTTGCAGTGCTTTTTCCCTTCAGACTTATTGCAGAGTCTTACACATCCGAGTCCTTCATTTTCCGGTTAAACCTAGGGGGGAAAGTGTTTAGGTGTTTCCTGTAAGTGGCCGTTGTCCAGTGATGAAGGCAAATCACTTGCTTAACCCGATCCCTCCCCAGCCCCCATTCAGCCATATCTGGGTGAAATCCGGAGCTAGAATTCCGGCAAGCAGTACTTTTGCCCGAAGATGCTTTGTCCTTGGTGACTCTGCTCCCACCGCAAGCGGTTGTGTCTTCCTGGACCATTTGTTTATACTTTGAATAAAGCGGCTGACTTGCCCTTATAACCACAAACTCGGTTCTGGGACCGTGTGTATTGGCATGATGGCTTGCATCCGCTTTTTGGGCAAGCACTGTCCGGCGCATTCAAATTCGTTGCCACCTATGCCTGTGTGGGCCCCGGTACCCCAAACCAAGACGCACACAGTTTAGCGTGATCCAAGCTTGCAGAGAGTGTTAAAGCACTCCCACACAAGCTTGGATGAAATGCTGTTGGAGTCAAGAGCTTTAAGAGCTGCCTGACTGTCTGACATTATACAGATGTTCATTTCCTGGTACCTTCTGGTGAGGCCTAGGTTGGCACAGGCTAGGATACCATAGATTTCGGCTTGAAATATGGAGCAGTTCCGACCCAAACTGCTGCTAAGGGCAGTTCTAGGGGATTGACTAAACACTCCATATCCAGTTCTACCCTTAATAAGCGAGCCATCCGTGTACCAGACAAAGCTCTTTCTTATTGTTGGGATGTTATCTTGCGATTTCCACTCATCTCTGGAGTAGAAGTCAACAGAGAATGGCTTATTGAATACGAACTCCGTTCTCATTGTGTCGGAGACCATTTCGAGAATAGCACTTGGGTTTACAGCTTCAGTGATGGCGCCCATGGCTCGCGTTAGACGCGCCATTCCTCCACAAGCCAGCAACCATCAGCCGATAAGCTGACTTACGCGCTTCAGCTTTTATATGAACATCAAGAGGTAGAAGTCCTAAAGCCACCTCGAGGGTCGCTGAGGGTACTGCTCCTGAATGCTCCGGTTACAAAGATTGTGCCAAGCCTTTGTAAGCTTTCAAGCTTGGCTTTGGCAGTTACCTGATTCACCTTTGTCCACCAGACTAATGAACCATAAGTGATTTGAGGCCTTACAACTGCTTTGTAAAGCCATAGTGCTATATGGGGTTTTACGCCCCATGAGATTCCTGCAAAGTCTCCTGGACGTCATGAGCGCCCACTTTGCTTTGTGCAGGATATTATTAAGATGATCATTCCACGTAAGCTTATGGTCTAGAGTCAGTCCTAAATATTTGACTGTCTTTGACCACTTCCAGCTGAGTGGATGCGAGTTTCAGCCTAGAAAGAGGACTCTAGGTTCTTTTTTCTAGTGAATGGTACAACTACTGTCTTAGAGGGATTTTACTTTCAGTCCCTCTCCCTGACACCAGTTGTGTACATGTTGAAGGTTGGTATTCATGATATCAACAACAACATTTGTGTATTTTCCCTGTACCATAAGGACTATGTCGTCTGCATATCCTTGGACATAGATTCCGTTTGTTAGTAAGGTCCTCAAGTAGACCATTCTACTACTAGATTCCACAGTAGAGGTGACAGGATGCCTCCTTGAGGACATCCCCTTGTGGGTGCGATCACAAGCGATACTTCATTGAGATCGGCCCTGATCCGTCTGGAGCACAGCATGGCCCTAAGCCACCGGCACAGAGCTGGCTCGAGGCCACGTCGCTGTGCTCCACTTACCATTGCAGTGAATTTGGCATTGTCGAAAGCTCCTTCAATGTCTATGAAGGTGCACAATGCCAATTCCTTGGCGGACAGGCTATCCTCAATCCTACTGACTAATTGGTGCAGTGCTGATTCACAGGATTTGCCTTGCTGGTATGCATGTTGGTTGCGATGAAGGGGAGTGTCTGAGAGAAACTCCCTTTCTCAGGTGCCTCTCCACCAGTCTTTCTAATGTTTTCAGTAGAAACGAAGATAAACTGATGGGACGAAAAGATTTAGGGACAGAGTAGTCCGCTCTCCCTTTTTTTAGGGATGAAGACCACCCTGTTGAGACGCCAGACTTGTGGTATGTACCCATAGGCTAGGCTCGCCCTGAATAGTTTCACATAGAAGGGTAAGGAGATTCTCCGGCCCTTGTTGAAGCAGGGCCGGAAAGATTCCATCCCCTCCTGCAGATTTGAAAGGGGCAAATTTAGAAATTGCCCATTTGGCTTTAGAGAGAGTGACAATCCTTCTGGCAATGGCCCAGCTACCACGACAAGCTCTTGGCCGTGAGCCTGCCTCGTGATTACCAGACGTTCCAGTGTCGTCATTCTCAAAGATACAATCAGGGAAAGTGAGTCTCAAGGAGAAGTTTGAGGCTATCACTAGACCCATGGGGAAGGTGTGTTGTGACCTCCCTGGGACCTTAAAGATTCCCAATGTGGACCCGGGTTGGACTTGAGGCTAGCAAAGCCGTTGCAGTCTAGCTGGCCGCGCTTAACTCATTTTACCTTCTGTGTAAACTGCCTTCCAGGAACTTTGTTTTTGCTTTTTTAATTGCTAGGCTGTATTCTGTTAGAAGCTCTATGATAGGACCTCCCAGATAACGGCTCCTTTTGCATTGATTGTACAGCTTCCTGACATTAGCCCTTTTGCCGTAGCGAGTGTCTGCCAGTCCACCCACTTACTATTGGTTTCGACTCTTTCCCCCCGTCAGCAAAATGGGCATATTGTCATGGAAGCTATTGATTATTAGCATTCTGCAGGTCGAGAAGCTATCTTGATCTATGTCTGTGAAAAGGCATCGGCACACCCTTCCGCCCTTATCCGATCCCAACTGTGTACTGAAGGGTTCAGACTTATATTCCCCCAACCAGTCCAGTCCTCCTGGGATTCACGATAGAGGACACTCTGCCAGCTCCTCATCTTGCAAGTTAAAGAGGATATACCTGGTGATCCGATAATGAGGCCTCTTCGCTTACGTGCCACTTATCAACCATTCCAAGTATTCCTTGTGTGCAGATTGTTATGTCAATAACTTCTTGTCTAATTCGTGTTGCGAACGGTAGGGCGGTTACCTTTATTACATATAAATAGGTCCCTACTTAAAAGAAATTGTAAAAGTGCCTCACCTCTAGGGTTAGTGTTGGTGCTGCCCCATCCAGCAGAGTGATGGGCGTTGGCGTCACAACCTAGAAGAAGTTGTTGACGTCTGGCTTGTGCTTCTTCCACCAGGAGCTCTAGGTCTCTTGATGGAGGGAGTTCCCTGGCATCATTATGGCAAGTATACGGAGCCTACAATTGTTGCTCTGCCACTATACCTCCATTCTTCCAGGTCAGTTGTGCCCACAGTGAGATCTCTGGAGCAGAAATTCGTTGAGGGTTAGAAAATCCAAGCCTCTCCTCAACAGGATGCAGGTTCTGACATTCCTTAGAGAGGTACAGTAAATTAAACTTACCTTTGGTTTCATTTAGGCCCGCCACTCTCCCTTGGTGAAGCCATGGTTCTTGAATCAGTGCCAGATCAAATCCCTCCTGGAGGAAGAACTGGCAGAAGGCTGCCGAGGCAGCCCTACTGTGCTGGAGGTGGATTTGTAGAACTCGTGGCATTGTCCTTGACTGTCGAGGAGACAATTGAGACCTGCCAGAGTCCTAAGTTGGCTCTACAGTTTGAAGCCTTCACAGCCTTGTAGCAGACCTCGTCCAGGAAGCAGACGAATCCGTAACCTTTCGGGTCTGGCTTGGATGGAAGGATTTTCCACTCGTTTACATTCAGGTTGGGGTTCTGCTTATTGAACATCTCAAGTACCTTTTCAGGTGTTGTCTTCTTCAGAAGCTTCGGGTGAGCTCTGAAAAACACCCTAGTGGACCTCAACATGTCTTACGCAGGACCCACTCTCAGAGAGATATCATCTCCCAGAGGTTTTATTCTTTGGATAACTTTCTTCCAGCCAACGTTTGGTGTGCTCGTTGATGCAGGAAGCAATTAAAACACCTTTCTCTAGGTAGGTGCCCGCAAACGATGGAACGGAACCATCCTCCAGGGGTTGGATTTCTTCCATAATTGCGTCCTCGATGGCTTCCTCCTTGCTCTGCACTAAGCTTCGCTTCCGGGTAGCCTTCGAGGGCTATGGCCATTTTAATCGCTGCTACCTCTCTGTAGGTAGCCTTGGGTGTGCTACCAGAGGCCTCGGGATCGTGGGCTTCGGGCTTTTGGGTTTCCCTCCTAGCCTTCTTTGCGGGTCCCTCAGCGGAGGGCGGGGTGACCAAGGTGCCTCTGGGGCGTTTGGCCGACCCCACCCCCGCCTTGGTACCCGCAGTTGGGCCCGGAGTTGAGACCTCCTGCCGTTCTGGATTCTTTTTCTTCTTCTTTTTTCCCCCTCCTCCACTTGGAAGGGTCAAAAGCTTCACCCTTTTCAAGAAGTTTAGCCTTTAGTGCTTCTCTTCTTTGAGCAGTGGTGAGATTGGGCCTCTTCATTCTGAGGTTGCCGAGTTGCTCTGTGGCATCATCCAGCGGTACCTGTAGACATGGGAGTGCTTGGGCTGTTGAGGAGCTGATCTTCTATATCTTGAAGGGATTTTGCTTCCTCAGCGCTTGTACTGCCTTCCTCAGATAAAGCCTTGCCATGTATGGGAGCTTCAGTGTGCAATGGAACCTCCTGTGTTCCTAAGGCACTTTGTTGAGGAGAAGGTAGGGATGTTGGCATAACAACCTCTTGAGTTGTGTTGCCAGGTGGTGGTATGTGCGAGGTAGCTTCAGGAGCTACCTCAGCAGGAAGAGGTAGGTTAGAAACAGCTTCAGGAACTGTTTCAAGGGTTGGTTTGTTTTGTTTTTTGTTTTTGTTTCTTTCCATGTTGTTCCCACGAGAAGCTAGGGAATGGAAGGTCCGCCCAGGACAGAGCCCCGCATGCCTGGGTAAGCTGCTTTTAAACTGGAGGGTCGCCGGTGTCCAGAGTCCGCATAGTATAGACTGGTTTGCCACCAGCCATTCAGCCCTGGCCTACGCTGTTCCACCGTTGGCTTGACCCCTAGTGGGAGAAATGAAAGGGAAACTAGATCGAAGAGTTGAGGAACTTTACCTCAGATAGAAGAGAGTGAAGAAGAGAGATAGGCTGACACATAGAGAAGTGTGCCAGCCATAGGCCTCCAGAACAAGAAGAGAAGGGATCTGGAGCATTAGCTAGGTTACCTCGGTGGTCGCCACTACCCGTACGGCCTTGAAAGTAAGACCGCCCCTGAGGGCAAGATGAGAGTTGGTCAGACACATCGATGCCCATCTTTCCCTTGTTGTACTCAACTATCACTAATGGCTTAAAAATGTCATTGCCTTTTTTGTCTATTTTTCCTGTGAAAACGTACTCTACTTCATGTTTGGTGGACAACATTCGCACTTCTCTCTTGTCCTTCCATTTGGTAACTACAATACCATCTTCATTTTCAAGGGCTTTCATTTCTCCTTTTTTTATTTGTGCCTTCATAACATCGGCAGGGAGACCTTTCCTGTTTGCTCTCACAGTACCAACAAGGTGGTGTTCTTCTAGCTAAAAGATTTTTTGGCAAGTTGCACTGATGTGTAAGTAATTATCTACATATAAGATGTGTCCCTTATCCAAGTTATGTTCCATGAGTTCCATGGACCACTGAGGTTGAAACTAATTCATTATTTTCATTCTGGATGGTCCCTTTACCCATGTAAACTTTTATACAATAGGTATACCCTTGCTGGTCACAAAGTTTGAAAATCTTTAGGCCATATTTGTGGGCCTTGTTGGGTATGTACTGTCGAAATGACAGTCTGCCCCTAAAGGGAATCATGCTCTCGTCTATTACGAGATCTTGGCCAGCAGATTTCTTGTTCAAAAAAATGTCGTTCATCTTAGAAAATTAGGGGCAAAATCTTTGCGATACGCCCATCACGTTCCTCAGCAGCATGATCGTTAAAATGCCAAAAGCGTAGCATTAGCTGGAAACGGTTTCGGCTCATAACTTGAGAAGCAACAGTATTCTTATACAAAATGTTGCCAGACCAGTAGTCTGTTATGCGGGGATGATTAGACAAGCCCATCCATATGAGGATACCAATAAACTTCCACATTTCTACATCATCTGTGGGAGCCCATTTATTAAGTCTACTACTTCGGTTCAACCTCGTTTCTCGCAATACTTTCTGGCATTTCTATTAGTCTCTACGATCATCATTTGTATAATGTCGTCAGTAATGAAAGCTAAGTAATAGTCTAGTCTACAGGTTTAGCATCATTGGCCATATTTAAATGGTACTCAGAAGTAGAAGTGAAAAGAAATTCTTGTTGCCTACCTTTAAATTCAGTCCATTCATCCATCATCACTTCTCCGTCATTTTCACCAGAATCGCCACCGTTCATATCATTTGTCTCTATTTCCATTGTAGCCTCGCCTTCATCATCACTACTGTCATGATCCGATTCACTTGGCAAAAAGTCCGGATCTTCATCCGTGTCGTCAACACTTGAACCTATGTTTTCCTCAATTTCATGTTGAGGGTCTGGTTTCACTGGACATTGGACAGTCCAAAAGTCTTTGAATTTGTTTCTTCATTTACGTCTCTACTACTCATAATGAAATCGTTTACACAAGTTTAGTTTCGTTCAAAACTAGGTTAAAAGAAAAGATTACGCACGCACAATAGGTTATTAGAAGATACAATACACTATGGCGGGAACGCAGTGGAATGCACGGACGAGCAATGGTTACTGCGCAGGACAGTGGCTGACAGCGCTGACAGTGGCAGACGGCAGCCCTAACTGATACCAACATCGGCGCACAAAATAGTCGCAACAGTAAGCAATATAGTGCCGGCCAGATCTGGGCGGCAGTGTTATTTTTAATGAAAAAATCACAACGAAAAATGTTTGTGCCGGCCAGATATGGCCGACGCTCAAATTGCATTATATTCAAGAGATTTCAATGCAGTTTTGACAGAAAATGAATTTTAACTAACAAAACAATTCGAGTTAATGAATAAAATAATTTTAGAAACTTGGCAATTTCGGGGTTGGGCAGTAATATGAGCGTGGCATTTAGGGCTAGTTTACTGCCGGTCAGATCTGACCTCCATGGCAGCTAACGTGTTAACCACTAGCCACCATTTTGTATTTTGTCTAAACAAATTATTTTCTCTAGAATTAGTAAGGCCACAGATACCAAACATTGCTCATGGGTTATGACAAAATAAGAGGAAAATTAAAAAAAGAAATCTTGTGATTTGCATAAATATTGACAAAATGGCACCTGTTGAAAATTTGTAATATCAAAAAACAAAAATAGTAGTATAGTTATAAAAAATTAATAGCATGCCACCACTTTTTGCAATTTTTATAATAATTCCTACTTTTTCAACAAAATCCGTCAAGGCATAAGCGAACATGACCACTTTAAAGGTATGATAGCACAAGCCGGGAGCAACAAACATGAGAGACATCAGCTGTTTGTTGTAATCTGTTTAGTAAATAAACCACTACTACCTGTTTTTCACTAAATTTATCAAGAGTTTCTTTAATTTTGGCTATCATTATCTTCATTTCTAAAAACATAATTTGTTTAGGACAAAATTACTAATATATTTTCTTTATTTGCAAGTTCCTTTTTTATGTTACTTTCATTTAAAATTAGATGTTCAGCCTCCTGAATTTATAAAACCTACTGATGTAGATTTCTTATTGTTATTTATTTGATTTTACCCTTTTGTGAGTTCTTTATTTTTTTCGTTGAAATGCCGAAATAAATCATTTCCATGGCATATAAAATCAGGATTTTATTTATTTTAAAATGACTTGGTTTACTATCCACCTCGTTACTAATAACTAATAGCGCTTTTACTTTAAAGTAATTTTTAATTTATATAATTAGGTCTCAATCTAATTTCATTCAACATGGAAGGGTTAGTGTCAACTTTACACTTTTTTCACTCCCGGAATAGAGTTTGTATGATCATGACTTTATCTGCTAAAAATAATTCTTAATGTTAGCTATATCATCTACTTATACAATTCTTTTTTGGCACAGTGAAATAATAGTCTGACTGTGCTATAAAGTCTTCTCTCAATTCTTTTATTTCCTCTTGTAGTTTAATTATTTCTTCTTCTTTTTGTAGTATTATAGATGCAAAGTGAAGTTTTCTGACTTCTGAAATTTTCCTTGATTTGCAAGAATCAGTTCTTTAGTGTTGTTTTCAGGACAGATTATATATTTTCAAGTTGTTCTTTTAATTTCTTATAAACTTCATTATTTATTATTTCTTTTTGCCTCACTGCCCTGTTTATTAAAAAATTTCCTTCATTAGAGTTGGTGTCACTTTCGTCAGAGAGTCATTGTTATATACTTTTATTTCAGTTATGTGGGTCTGATGATTTTTTTCTTTGAAAACAAAAGGCCTCACAGCAATAAAATTTAATCGTTATCAGAATGTTTGTTTTTAAATTAAGTTAACTACATTTTTTTTAGGTATTGTTTCGTCAAAGAAAGCTATTGTTTATAACACTACATAAAACTTTTTCTTCACATAGTTTGCATTTAATTTTTTTAATACTTATAAGAATAATGTTTTATAGTTTTATAATACGTTGTAATAAAATAAAATATCTTTTCAGGCCTTAACAGCTGCTGTAGCAAATGACATCATGAACTGTGAGAGACTAGAAACACTTGGGGATTCCTTTCTCAAGTTCGCCATTTCTCTCACACTGTTTGAGAACAAGCCAGATTGGCCAGAAGGTCATCTAACCTATGTGAAAAGCAAAATCGTTGGAAACAAAAATTTATTCTATTGTGGAACGAAGAAAAAGACTCGGTTCATTACTTGAAGTGAGTTTTGTGTTTTTTTAGTTCTTTACATTGTTTTAAATTGAATTTTTAGTTAATAACAATAACATTTAGAATCCCAAGCATTAGCAAAGCCTATTAACCCTTTGAGTACCACAGCGTTGCTTATTTTGGTCAAATAACCCGACATCTGTATTCAATAGGTTCCAAACTATCGACAAATACGATTTTTATGTTGTTTCTCTACTATTTTATCTGTGAGACTTATGTTGTTTGGGAACTTTTTGGACACAAATTTTGGACGAGTTTTCCTTATCGGGGCCAAATAAATTACAGTATTAAAAAGAACAGACTTTCTTTAACCTATTTTGGAATTTACAGGTTATTACGACAATCAATGAAAATAAAAGCTAAAAGAATGCTACCCAACAGATTTCCATAATTTTGTTGTTGTTTTTTTTCTTATTAAATGCAGAATATGATACATATTGTTACAACCAAAATTTACTGTATACAAATATAAAAATTTCAGTACTTATAAAAAAAGTTTTTTGACTTTTTTATAAAAAGTTAAGTTTCAACCTAATTTGAGTGTGTACAGTATTTTTAGATTTTTTTCTTTATACCATGGTAAAGGCCATATAATTCTAAATAAAACCCATGTATAATATATTATTCTAGAATAAAAAAAAAACATGGTATTATATGTATAAATAAAATGCTGCCAACATTTTATAAATTGTACTCCATTTGTCAGAGTTTAGAAATTACATATAGTAATAGTGCAGTTTTCACAAAACATTTAATAAAACATAAATATAATACAAATAAACATGATTAGTAAATGTATGGACAATTACTTGCTAACATATTTACATAGAAGTTTACATTTACTAAAATAATAATCATCCTAATATATTTACACTGAAAATTCATGTTATTCGCTTGGACACAACTCAAATAAACTTCATTACTTTTGTAAAGAAATACGGTAAAATACTGTATAAGTTACTATTTTAGTTTGTATTTCTCTGGTATTATCGTAGTCCACAATTTTTGGTTTTTCTTATTAGGAACTAAATAAACTTCATTATGTCATACTTCCTATCACCAAATCCTCTCCAAATAGACACACGAATTACCTGACATTTTCGAATAATAAAACGTTCTTTTGTTTTCATTGATTGTCGTAATAACCTGTAAATTCCAAATTAATGCTGTGATAATGCCTTTGATAATGTACTTAAAATTGATGATACCTTTTAATACCCATTGAGAATTTTCTAATTGACTTCAAAATAATGATGAAAACTGTATATACAGTGGTGAAATAAAACCTCAAAAGTAAGTTAGTTCAAAATATATTAATAAACTTGGAATCAGTTGATTAATATATTGCTTTGTATTTTGAATTTCAGATCATTCTTTTGTTTGTGTTCTACTGTAGATAGTACTGAATATAATCTAAAACATTTAGTTTGTTTTAATTTTCTTTTTTTTTGAAGTCTTAAACAAAAACTAAAATACTGTATAAAATTGTAGGTACATCGATTCTCGCCAAAGGAAGACTGGGTTCCACCAGGTTTCTGTGTGGAACAATCTGTACAGACAGTGTTGCGAACCGCAAAGTTGGATCCAAGTAAGTAAATCCTCAATATTAATGTATCTGTAATTTTTAATGTTTTGTCAGATGTTTTAGATGAACTAATATCCCAAGTGTTCTCACACAATGAGGAATTGAGGTTCCAATTACTTACCAAGCATTGTATAAGAAAAACGCATAAGTTTACTACAGTTTGTTATTCCACACATAACATAGCTATGGTGAGAAAGGTTGTTTTAATGTGAGTGTTGCTCCATTTCACCCTCCACTTAATGCAACGTCTGAAATGTGACACTATTACAGACTTGACTCCTGGATCTGGAGTTCACATTGATTTAAAGAAATCCAAAAAATGTCAACAACGAAGAAGTTGAAAACGAACTCTTTGTTATTTCATAGGTGCTCATAAGACTGTTTTACTATTTGACTTCTGTGGCTCTTAAGATTGTTCTTTAAACTTAAAGTCTAATCATTCTAAACTGGTAGATAGAAGTGGACCAGTTGTGTTTAGGGTTACCTGTAGTACCTAAATAAATTTAAAAAGTAAAAACTTATTGAAGGTGACCTTTAAGGTAGAAGGTGAGATAAAAATTAAAGATGGAATTTTCATTTCATCAAATTCATTATGATGTATTTAACCCTGACAACATCGCAGTTTTGCTGTTCCAGTCATATTTCGAACGACATCCAACATTGTAATGACATCCCTTTTACTTCATTTTCAGCCAGTCTGTGTTGTTTCTGATCGTTGCTTTAATCGCATGGCATTCTCAGGAACTAATAGCTTCACATATATATTCATCCATTTTCCACCTAACATTGTCTAAGGAAAAAGAGAAAAATCAGGCGCTTCATAAACAGACCAACTCTTTTCCAATCCATTATACCACCATCACTATTTCCTGTTGGGCTTAGTCCTAGGCTATCATCACTCTGGGCTGCTACGCTCATAGAAAACCAGGAATTCTCGGAGAATTTAGTTAACTCTAAAAAAGCAGGAAATAAAAAATACTTCTTCACTATAATTGCTTAAATTTTATAATTACCAAATTTCTTTTTTCCTTTCTTTTAAATGATAAGTTTTTAAGTAGAAAAAGGATCTTTTAATGTCTAGTTTTTAAGTAATTAGACTTAAGTAGATTTTAAGTAAAATATCAGATTTGAGAATTAATTCACAGGCATCAATAATCGAACCTTGGGAGATTTGCAGCATAATTAATGATCACCTGATTGACAGTATACAAATTGACCTCGCTAAAAGATGTTTTTGTCATATTTTGTGTTTTTAATCATAAATAGATAACTTAATAGACTAATATCATACTTTTGTAAATAATATTTTGCTTGCATTTAGTATTTTGGCTCTATATTTATGTTCCTGCATGGCCACAAGTCTCCTACATTTATTAGCGGATGATAGCTGACCATAGAAGGAGTTGGTCCCCTTTACAGTGATTTTGATATAAAAGATATCAAATTAGGCAATAAATAAATCGACGCCTCCGAATAAGAACATCGTAACTCAAATTTTATGTTTTTTTATATTTTTACTATAAACAATGGGGAAGAAAATCTTCTATTTTATGTATAAATTCTGTGTTAAAACTGCTTTTCGTCTTTAAATTAATCAATAAAAATAAAACATCGTATCCTTTCTAACAATTCTATGTTTCCCAATAATAACATCGTATCTTGAGATACGATGATTTTTGGGATGTTTTGTAGTTCATGGTAAGTTTAGAACATTTCAAAACAATGTGATGTTATGTTTATAACATTTCAAGGCATTAGTTTAAAAACATAATGTTTTTGTTGTTCTATAAAATGAGCTATTCTTATAAAAGTTATTTTGGAACTCATGAGTTGCCTCACTGATTATTTAAATCAGCTGTTCAATGTCAGAAAATAGTAATATTAGCATCTTGGTGTAGTAGTCAGCTGCTTATTGTGTATTGGTGTTTCAGCTTTGTTCTTATAGGTTATGTTTTTCCTTTTGGATAATTCAATGTAATCAGAAGTAATATAACATTTAAAAATGACTTCAAGAGGTCGACTAATGGTTAGACATGATAACAAAGCCTTCTACATCTTCAATAAAAGGTAAGTTTATTATTTCATGTGATCGAGATAGATCTCCGCTCATCGCCTCTAAATCCAGAGCAAGCTGCAAACTGCAGAAATGGTTGAAAAATTTTATAGAAGATATAAATGACTACGAAGAGGAATTTTGGGATGATTCAGATTGGGAGCCGTTTGGTGAAGAAAGTGATGAATCAGAGAATGAGTTTAGCAGCATTAAAAGAAGTAATAAAGAAAAGCCACTAGACAATTATTTGCTCCAAGTAGCAAAAAAGTTACTATTCTAACAGGCCAATCAAACAATCCTCTGCCACTGGCTTATCAAAGCAACACTCAAGATTCCTCCTCCAGTGGTAGGAAAGAAAATCAGAACACAAATATTACTGATTTACCAGAAGTCGATTGTAACCAATACTAATAAAAAAAGAAAGCAAAGTGTACGTGTGCTAAAAACTTGAACTGGCAAAAAAAGGAGTGTTTCTGTTGAAAATTAGCAAAGTGTGAAAGCCAAAAGATTGAAAAACCTTGGCTTGGAATATGTTAGCCCTACTACCAAAAACAATTGTTTCGGCTAAAACAATGGGTGGTGGTTGCATTGAAAAAAGCCGATTGAAATGCCAAACGAGGGTAAAACCAAGAACAACGCCTTGTTATCTTTGAAAAACTTTTGGAAATTAGGCAATCATACGAGGCAGTGGGATTTCATAGTGAAAACTGCTACCAAGACAGACAAAACAACTGCAACCACCAAAGAAAATAGAGATTCGGAAGAAATTATTCAATTAAATATACTATTCCAGTTCAAAACACCTCTATTCAAGTATGCAAAAAAATGTACTTAGATACATTAAGCATAACTGATATGTGGGTTAGGACAGCGTTCAATAAACTGGAAAGGTCTGATGAAGTGGGAAACACTGAGCGTGGTAAGCGGATTTTAAGCCATTCTATTAAACAAAGTGTAAGAAATCACATTAAATCTTTTAAAAGTGTCGAATCCCACTGTATAAGAAAGGAAAGTAAGCGACAGTATCTTGAGCAAGGACTGAGCATCGCAAAAATGTATTGGCTATACCAGGAATGGATAAAAGACAAAGGTGGAGAAAGTGCAACAATCAGGCAATATACTGATATATTTAATTCAGAATTCAATCTGGGCTTTTTTGTTCCCAAGAAAGACCATTGTGAGTTATGGAAAAACAAAAAATGCTGTAAGGGAAATGAAAGATAGAGATAAGAAAAGAGCACAAAGTGACAAGTCAGTAAGTGTAGCTGTCTTCGACTTGCAGAAAACCTTGAACATCCCTCAATCCGATGTAAGTATATTTTATTACAAGAGAAAGTACGCTTGTTACAATTTTTGATATTGGTAATAACAAAGGATACAGCTACTTCTGGCATGTAGAAATAGGGAAAAAAGGTTCCAATGAACTTGCTAGCTTCGTTATGGATTTTATCTTGTCTAGAGTAAAAGATGGTGTCAAGGAATTTATTTTTTACTCCGATAACTGCCCTGGCCAAAACAGAAATCGTATCATGTACAGTATGTATTCAGCTATGGCGGAAAAAACTGAGTGTAACGATCACTCATCGCTTTTTAGAAAAAGGGCAGACACAGAATGAAGGTGATTCTATGCATGCACTAATTGAGAGGAGGAGCAAGAACCAAACCATTTATGTTCCTGAACAATGGGTCATGCTCATACGGATGGCTAAGTCAAGTGGAGAAAAATATATTGTTAAAGAGGTATGTCAAAAATACATTGTAAAATGTAAAGATCTGGTAACATTTGATAACAGGAACTGGCAGATTGATATAAATGGAGAAAAAATTAAGTGGAACTGTATAAAGGAAGTTCATATATGGAAAAGGATAACCCTACAACACTGACTTTAAAATATAACCATACTGAGGAGACATGCTTTGTACTTGATCTGTACCATAAGCACACTGGAAGAAGAAGAAATATTGAAGACTTAGTTTTAGGACCTGCTTACAAGTCTAAGTTAGCAATAAACAACTTCAAAATATAAAGATATTTTATCTTTGTGCAATGGTATGCAAATTCCAGTAATGTACCAACATTTTTTTAGAAAACTAAAACATAGCAAGACCACCACAAGTGTAGAAAGTGATTGTGAATAGAGTTGTATTTATGAATACTAAATATTGTGTATTCAGAATTTTTTGTATTCCAATTTAAAACAGTTTTATGTTTCTATAAGGTTTAAATACTGTTTGAAGTAGTAATTTGAGCTATTTTTAAAGCATAAAAACTACTGTATTCTGAATTTTGTATGTAATATCAATCATAATTTGTTTCTTAATAGTAAAATAATGATAGCTTTATATAGTTTTAATCATGAAAATGTTTCTTTAATAAATAAAATTAACTGTTCCTTTCTAAAACAATATCTTTTACTCATTAAATTACCCGAGTCGAAAACAGTGAAGATGAAATTTCTTCCATATAAGAACATCTTAACTCAAGATACGACGTTCTTATTTGGAAAACTGTGAGTAGAAGATAAAATTTCTTCCATATAAGAATATCTTAACTCAAGATACGATGTTCTTGTTTGGAAAACTGTGAGTATAAAAAATCGTAACTCAGTAAACAATCTAAATAATAAAAATTCTTCATGCACAATACTACTAAAATGTGTGACAGCATAAGTGTATTTTATTTATCAATACAAAATTCATTACTTTAGAGAGAATAGTCTGGGCTCAGGGATTTTCTATAACTTTCAAACTGCTCTCCTGAAAAATTGCAGATTTTGAGATACGATGTTCTTATTCGGAGGCGTCGAAATACATGTTAATCATAACCAAAATTTGGGTTACATGAGATTGTTATTTAGTTTGTAGTTGTTATCATTATTAATTGTTATTTTTATCGAGTGGGTCCCTTTACAGCCATATCAATTTAAAAAAATAACAAAACTATGCAATAAATACATTTCAATCGTAATACTAAATTTTTTGTTTGTCATATGGTTTGTACAATTAAACGTTTGTATAACAATCTGACACTACCAAAATATGAGTAGATGTCAATTTTGACCAAGGGCATTGATGAAAAAAGTGTTCCCTCCATCCCAAAAAAAGCCAACCAACAAACGTAGCATTAGCAATCCTCACTCAATCGCCTTAGCATCAAAATCTCCAAAGACCAAGAAGCTCTTCATTAAAAGTAAACCCTCCCAGGTGGGTTTATTTCTGGATAGTTTATTTATACCTGTCAATAGATCCTACACTGCAAAAACCAACGTGTCATTTACATCTGGTCAACCTAATAGATATCCAAGAGTGAATACATTTAACTACAAAATGTCAAGATATTGGAGTTCCTTAGGTATTAAGGATTAATCAAGATAGAGTAAACTTGCATCTACATTTGTCTGGAAGAAGCTGCAATAGACCAAGCCTCCCCTTCTTCCAAGATGACATGACTGAGGTAGTGTTCACTACCCTCTCTTCATAGAAATTTTAATATAGGATCTCGATAGGAGGTGGCCCATTCCTCTACTCCTTTAAGGTTTGTTTGAAAAATAACCAACTTTATTTTCTGTTGTGCAAAATGTGTTCCCAAAAACCTTTTCAACAGATCGAAAGCAGTTGTGGCTTGAAATTGCTTAGGGCATGTTAGAATGCACACAGAATGACCCTGATTTTCTCAGAAACAGTCGCATTAGGTGATGAATCGTGGTGTGTGAGTTGGACTCTGAAACAAAAATGCAGTCTTCCCAGTGGAATCACACAACACTGCTTGGTTCAAAAAATTGTGTCAAGTTGGAAGCAAAATCAGGGTCATGCTGACTGTGTTTTTATTGCAATGGAGTGTATCATCTTTAGTATAAATCCAAACATCACACTATCACTAAAAAAGTACTACTTAAAAGTCCACATTCTCTTTTTCAGGATATTTTTAATGCACCTACTGTGCCATTTCTTGCAAGTAAATCACAAAGTATCAAACTACAGCATTGAAAGGGCAGAATAACAGTATTCTCCTTTTATGTTAATTAATCATTAACAAATCCTAATAATAGTTTCAAAAAAAATTCTAAAAATATTACGCTATAATTTTAATTATATATTTTGTACTAAAAAGGTAAGAGGTCATGAGCGTAATCGTTTTCTCCAATGTACATTTAATGAATACACTAAGAATCAGTTGTATAAAAGATAGTAGTTGTGGAATAATGTTATGAAGACGTGCAAGTGAAATATAACAAAGAACACAGAGATGGGTTTCTAGGGTGAACAAGATTGATACACACCGAACTGTACTCGGATTGCCATCTTTTGGTTTACTTTTACCGATATGATTTTCATTTTTCAAATTTACGAGAATTGATTCTATATTTCATATAAAAATGCAATATAATCTGTCTCAAAATGTGCAAAATGTGAAATCTGTCTCATCATGTATTTGTTAGAAATTTTTTTTATCATAAAATACCAAAATACCATAGTTTAGTATTTGTAAGGAGAAATTTGTGCTACGTTTTGTACTATTTATTTGACGGCGGTTATACGGTTTGAAGCGATAACACAGTCTGCCATCTATGATGTTGATACATACTTGTCAGTAGAATCTATACCGAATACAGAAAATCAGATGTATCATTTAAATCTGGGTAACCCAATGATAGTTTAACCGCATTAATGACCACAAATTTAAAATATCCCGCATATTAGGGTAAAAAGGTTTAATCAATTGGTTTAGTTTACTGTGAAGAATGACGGTTGGAGTAGATGGGGGCTGCTTTAATTTTAAAGGCTTTTAAAAACCTAATCATGTCTGCTGTTAACTTTGGTTTCCTTTCATTGAGATCATCTTCTTTTTGCAATTTTATTTTAAACAGACTGACTATGTTTCGTTTAAAAGTGTTTATAAATATGTCTGGCTGTCTGAAAAACGTCTCATTGTGTATTTTTCAGAACTGTATTCTTTAGTGCAAAATACATACCTACAAAATTTAGTAGACGGAGGATATTTTATTATCCTTTTATTACTGTTTAATTAATCGCAATTATGTTGTAATCGCTATCACTATCTGTCATATTCAAGAGTCTAAGTTTTACTCATGGATGTAGGCGATACAAATGTTATCAAGGGTTATGCGATGTTATCGTACATTGATACATAAGTACATCGATAGTTTCTTATAGGCAAATCCCTTGAATGTGAAATAAGTTTTGGTAAAATAAAAGTGTGTTAAGAACATCAAGACATCAGCACAATGTTGAGATAGTGCGGGGGAGCTAGTTACCTTAGCTGTGTTTTTAATACTTGGTTTTTAATCTCCATAAAATGCTAGATAGAATTTTTCATGAAGGCATGACCTTAGCTGTGCTATTAATCCTTGGTTTTTAATCTTCATAAAATGTCACATTGCAAAATTCTACTCGATGATCAAAATCGACTTCACTTAGCTCATGAACTAAACTAATTCAGTTCTTATCAGTCTGCCGAGCTGGAAGGTCGAGTAGAGATAAGTGCTCCGTACGTGTAGTGTGTGTGCGTGCCTTCCTGCCCAACTAGTTATATCGAGCAGTCCGCCTAGTTTTTCATGTTCTTTCTTTTACTATCTCGAAATATTTTTCTATAACAAGTTGGTGTTATTTTTTTCTTGTTGTTTTCTTTTCTCACCGTGTTACATTTACTACTGACAAGTATGTTGTGTGCAAGCTGCAACCAGTCCTTGTCTTCTTCTGCGAAGGTGGCCAAGTGTGCAGAGTGTTCTAACCAGTTCCATCCCGCTTGCTGCCGCATCAGAACTGCGGAGAAGTTGAAACAGCTCAACGCTAGAGGAGGTGTGTGGAAGTGCGAGTCCTGCAGCGCTAAGTCTGAGTCAGATGATAGCAACACCCTGGAACTATTGAAGAGTATCCAAAATCAGATGGCAGTCGACAGCAAGGAGTTCAAGACAAGTTTCACCACTCTGGAAAAGTCAATGGTGTCCATCCAAGAGTCGATGGCGAATATAATCATTAGGTTATCAGACGTTGAGCAGGACAACATCAGACTGAGGGAGGAGTGCAGTGAACTGAGGGAGAACAACAAGCAACTGAACCAGAGACTGTGGTCTGCGGAGAGCAAGATCCTGGACATGAAGCAGTACACAAGAATGAGCAACTTGGAGGTGAGAGGTGTTCCGGTAACAAGTGATGAAGACGTCTACACTATTCTGCAGTCTGTGGCTAATGCACTTCAAGTACCCTTCAACAACGAAGATATATCTACAGCTCATCGTCTTCAAGCACCTAAAAAACCGCAACTTCCACGCTAGTATTGTTGTGCAGTTTGCTCGGAGGTCAGTGAGAGCTTCGTGGTTGACTGCAGCGAAGAAAAAAAAGAAACTCCAGACGACTGATCTTCACTCATCTCTGAAGCCAGCCCCGGTGTTTGTCGGTCGAGCATCTCTCCCCACACAACAGAGAACTTCTACAGGAAGCCAAGGCCATGGTCAGAGAGAACAAGCTAGCGTACGCCTGGTGCAGCAACGGCAAGATCCTCGTCCGGAAAAGTGAGAACTCTCGTGCAGTAAGGATTTTCCGCAGCCTAAACGAGCTAGAGGACAGTAACTAGAGGACAATGTGGACTTCAGGATAGGCTTATAGCTCATCACAATGTAACGTAAGCATTTTATTTTCGTATCTTCCATACATTTTTTAATCTTGAGCTAATTGAGGATATATATTGTTTTAAGATATAGTTAGCAAATTACTTACTTATAAAAATATTATCAAATATCTTTAAATGTTCATTTATTTTCTCAATTTTTAAATCTAATAACTTATTTTTCTCTGACATTTTAAGAATTTAATGAGGAATGTCGTTTTTGTGCTCGGTAATTCCGTATGTGTATTTTGTTTTTTCATCAACTAAACAATAAATTCTGGAATTCAGGAGTACAATTAAAATATGTAGGTATGTTCTTTTTTTAATCAAGTTTTACTTAGAAGGAAAAATACAACGTATTTTTGATTAGAGCTAATCTTGTAAACTGGTAAGAAAGTGTTACATAATTACATTTTATTCCTTGCTATCTCAATATATAATTAATTAATTTTATCTTAATAGTTCAAGTATAGTCTAAAAGTGGATTTTAGAATTAGTATTGAAGTTAATTTCAAGATTATTAGGATTTTTTTGCATAGGTACCTATATTAATCTTGGTTACACAAGTTTTAAAAAAAGAAAAGTTTTTCTTGTGCTCTATGTGTGTGTGTGTGTGTGTGTGTGTGTGTGTGTGTGTGCGCGCGTATATATGTATGCATACATGTGTATATATATATATATGTATGTGTAATTAGTGTGTATAGAGCGCAACTTCTGTAATTTAGAATCAGTGTTTGTACTGAACGATTAATAAATAAATTTTGGGATTATTTATTTTATTAGTATTTTTCTAAACTTCTCTAAAAATAAACATGTTTTAATTGTTAGTATAGCTATGATTTCATTTATAACTGTACAAAATGATACATATAAAGTAATAGTGTAAAATCTTAAGCCAGGCTTAGATCAATGTTACATTCAAATAATAAAAAAGTAGCGGGATATTTGGTAGTTTTTCTATTGTTGTTGGTGGGATAGGCAGCTCATTCGCTATCAAACAGTTTAAGTCCTCTTTACTTTTTCTTATTCTTGTTTGAGTTATTCTTTATTTTATATAAATTTAATTTTTTTTTGCACAATAGAGTTTTTAGAAGAGTTAGCGGAGTACTGGAATATCAGCATTTTTTAATATGAAGATTTAAATCAGTTTTATTTGTCTAACGGTACCAATCAGTCCAGTGGTAACTTATCGATCCTGCATGTGAATATTAGAAGCTATAATAAAACATATAGACGAGTTTTTAACTATTTTAAACAGTTTTTAATGTGACATTTGATATCATAGTGTTAACGGAAACTTGGTTGGATGAAAGTGGTGTGATTGTTGGTGTGGATGGGTTATGACGCCATAGTTAATAAAATAAGCAGAAATCAAAATGATGGCGTGATTGTCTATGTACGAAAGTGTTTCAGTGTTACGCATGAGGAAGTCAGACTGCATGGGGCCACAAGTATAAAGATAAACTTATCTGTAGGTAATGAGCGGCTTTGTTTACTCGCAGTGTATCGTAGTCCGTCCCCTGACCTTGACCTACAATTGTTTATTCAAGACCTGGAGGTATATTGTAATGATAGGCCCAGGGATCGCATGCATTGGATAGTTGGTGATATTAACTGTTGCATACTACAGGAAACACAAAATCTCCTCTCACAACAATACCTAGATGTTTTTGTACGGGTCCGGTTTTATTGGTTGTATTACTGTTTTCACAAGAGTTACGAGCGTAAGTAAAAGTTGTATTGATCATATTTTTACAGACTGTAAGGAAATTAATAAGTTAACAAGCTCAGTTATCCAATCCGAATTGACGGATCATTTCTTTATTATTAATACAGAATTAAAGAACTGGGTAGAAAAAAACAAAATCGAAAAATAAAAAGTTAATACATTTTGTTGACGATACAGCTGTTGGTCATCTTATATCCGAGTTAGATTGGTCTCTGGTCGTAGAAACGTATGATGTCAATGTTAGTGCGGGTTTACTTGTTACAAATTTACAAAATATCATTAAAAAATGTACCAAAGAAAAAACTATCCTTGCAAAATACAAAGCAATCAAACCTTGGATCACAAACAATTTAATTAAAGAAATCAGGAATAGGGACAAACTCTGTAAACAATTAAAAAAACAACCTTTTAACCCATTAGCATTAATGGCATTTAAAAATTGTCGTAGTCGGGTAAAATTCATAAGTAAAAAGTGCTAAGGAAAATTACTATAGAAATAAAATTATATTGGCAAAAGGTAACGCAAGGCAACTTTTGGAAGAACTTGGGAGAATTTATGGGAACTTCTAAATCCAAAGAAACGTTTCCTGTTGAACATTTTTTATCTGGAAATACTAGAAGTGAAACTGATAATATTTTAGAAGCTGCTGATCAGTTTAATGAGTACTACGCCAATGTGGGTAGTAATTTGGCTAATGCAATCCCTCCTGTCACGGAGGTGGTTGTCAATGACGAGGATTATCAGATAGACTCCGTATTCCAATTTTCTCCAGTTTCTCTAGAACAATTAGAGAAAAGTGTTTTAGAACTGAAAGGGGGATCAGCTCCAGGCGTCGATGGGATCCATACAAAAGTTATTAAAAGTAATTTTCAAAATTTAAAAATGCCTATTACTCATGTTATTAATGTTAGTTTGTCTCAGGGAAAATATCCAGATGTTTTTAAGATTGGCAAAGTAATTCCAATTTATAAAAGTGGCAAAAAAAATTTGATCATTAACTATAGGCCTATTACTCTCGCTTGTGTTCTGGCAAAACTCATTGATAAGTGTGTTAAATTACAGCTTGTTGATTATTTAACACGGAACAATTTCTTGTTCTCAAATCAATTTGGTTTTAGAAGAGATAAAAATATTAATGATAATTTATTTATGGTTACAAAAAAAATTCATGAAACAATCGGCCCTAATAATAATAAATGTATTATGGTGTTTATTGACTTGGCGAAAGCTTTTGATTCTGTTGATCGTGGTATTTTATTAACAAAATTGGTTAATGCTGGTATAAGGGACTTAGCACTTGATTGGTTTAAAAGCTACTTAAGTGATAGGCGTCAGTTGGTGTCGATAATGGGTGTTAGTAGTAGATCAGCAGAAATTGATTACGGGGTTATACAAGGGAGTACCCTTGGTCCTATTCTATTTTTAATATATATGAACAATCTAGGTAGGGTTAGGTTAGATAATGGCAAGATATTTCTTTTATGCTAACGATACTGCTCTTATATTCGAGGGTTCGACCTGGGATGAAGTGTATGGTAATGCTGAACAGGGTCTCCGTACGGTTAAGGGGTGGTTTGACCAAAATAAGCTTACTGTCAATTCGCAAAAAACTAAGTGCATGGCCATCTCTCTTAGATCTTCTTCTGATCCTGTGGGATTACAACTCAGGTTACATACTTGTGGCAGAATGAATGGTTGCACAACGTGTGAGTGTGTTGAGAGTGTGGACGAATATAAGTATTTAGGAGTGACATTTGATAAGAGAATGAGTTGGGGCCCCACACATCATTACAATAAGGAAACAAGCTTAGAAAATGCATATTTGTTTTAGCCAATTTGCGCCGGGTGGTTAATCTGAACGCTGTTAAACGTGTGTATTATGCTTATGTTCAATCGGTTTTACAGTTTGGAATAATCGCCTGGGGTGGAGCAAATAAAAATGTAATTAATCCATTAGAAATAGTACAAAAGGCTATTATTAAATCTATCTTGCAGAAAGACAGAAGATACCCGACAAACTTAATTTTCGATGAGTTTTCAATATAAATCAACTCTATGTAAGAACCCTTATTTTATATATTTTTGACAACAAGTCTACCCTTTTCACACCTACAGGCCATCACTATCTTACTCGTTCAGTGGAAAATATTGGAATTGTGATTCCTAGATTATCGAAATCTATTAACAAAAACCTGTTCGTTTTACATAATTAACATGTTGTATGCAAATTTACCAGCACACCTTAAAGTTAACGATGTCCTAAATATAAATAGTTACAAAAAATTAGTAAACAAATGGTTAGTTGAAGTGGGGAAGAGAAGGTGTTAAACGGTTTATTGTTTCTATATATTCCTAATGAGTGGTGTGGTGCGTGGGGGTGTGTGTTCGTGTGTGTGTGTGTGTGTGTGTACGAGAGCGGCTGGGTGTGTGTGAGAGAGAATGAGTGAGAAATTGGGAGGAGAGTGTGAGTGAATGTAAAAGGGAGTGAGAGGGAGATTGACTGAAAGGAGTGAGAAAGAGATAGAGAGAGAAATTGCTGATTTGTCTTGTATTTGTTGATAGTTTCACATGCAGGACGAAAGGATGCCGAAAATTTTATAGTGTTACATAATTTTACAAATTAGGTAATTGTAATTAGCTTATCAAATAAGTAGTCTCAAATTGTATTACCTTTCTTTTCTCATCTATCTCTAATTCGCTGATTTAAGTTATGTTAAACTTATTCATAAATTGATTACAAGAGTTAATTTTTTTGTTTCTTAGAATTAATTCTGCTATCTTATATTTTTATTTTTACTTTATGGTTGCTATATTTGTTTAGTAGACTTTTAGAGCTCATTCCCAGCACACAGGCATTTGCCTTTGCTGGGAACATATTTCACTTATAAATATGTATGTATTTAATGATTTCTGTGTGAAATAAAGTTTCTCATTTCTCAATTTTGCCCCCTTTATAACAATTGCCATGTAAAACTTCACAAACTGATGTTTGAGATATACCTAATAATTGAGAAACATTTCTTGTAGAGGTACGAGGATCTTCTACATTCTGTAAATCGTCAAGTGACAATGCTTCGTTTGTAGCCGATTTTAGTCGTCGCTGCCTGTATCCTGGAAATGTTGGATTGTTTTTTGAACTCCTGATTTAGACACATGGTTTCTTTTGATAGTGGCAACTAGGCAAGCTCAACATTGGCTTCGAAAATATAATTCACTTGAACCAGAAGTTTTCATACAGGTGCAAAACCTACTAAATTGTGAGAAAAGCAGTGCAGATATAAAAGACAAATTTGTCTAAATTTTACTACAGACTTAAAAATTGTTATGAAACCTATCTTGGTTGTCTTTTGACAGAAGTAGGTTTCTCAGACCTGTGGATGTATATATATTTTCTTGATTGGAAAAAAGGCAAAATCAACTAAGGAATAAAAAAATAATTAGACAGGAGTAAATTACAATGGCCATATATATATATATATATATATATATATATATATATATATATACATATATATATATACATATATATATATATATATTATATATATATATATATACACTGCTTAACATAATATTTTCTTGATTGTAGCAAGAAGGCAAACTCAAAATTGGCGTCAGAAATACAATTCACTTAAACTAGAAGTACTCACACAGGTTCAAAACTTAAAAATGGTTTGCAAAGCCATAGGTAATTGCTAGTAAAATAATAAATAGTAGATTTGGTTTTTAAAATTTGATTTTTTATTACATATTGATTAATTTATTGCTTCATAATTTCGTGTTCTAAATTTGAATTCTTTTTCAGATTGTTTGTACAGTGTGCAAATTCCTGAGGCAGAAAGAGCTGCTGGAAAAATTGGTGAAAGTACTCACACAAATTTTACAGGTAATTTTATTTCTATTGATTTGGTTGGTTGTAGTCCTATGTTAGAACACTACTAATGCATGCTTTCCAAGGTGCGTGGAACAATTAATTTTTAGAATGACACACTGTGTGCTATGCATGAACCTTATTTTTGTTTTTAAAAAATGAGATTGATGTGCCTGTTTTCTGTATCTATTGCTAAGATAGAAACTTGTGTCAGTAAAGAGATTGAACTACATTATCATATACTACAACATGGATAGGCTTCATGTAAGGATTTAACTTGCATTACTAAGTCCACCCAACATTTTCATGAAATATTCCTAATGATCCTTTGTTTGAATAATCGTAGTAAGGTTTTCAATGATGTCTGACTGCCTGCGAAAAATGAATTTCTTCGCTCAATAGAAAAATACTCCTCAAACTAAGATACAAGCGTCCTTGGCAACATTCCTTTGTAACTAAAAGACAGTAAGAAAACATTGTGTATTTTATTGCCATCAAGATGTTATTGTTTGTCTAGTTAATTAATAAAGTAGGCTGACCATGCGGTTGTGTCCAAAATATAAGTTTTCTGATCATAGTAATTGTAGTTGCCAATCTGTACACAATTTCTACAAATAACAGATAATCCAACAACATAAAACTCCAATTCCTTGCATCGGGTGCACCTCCAAAAACTGTTTCTAACATGAGTCACTCAGTATTCCCACCCGTACTATCTCGGTTTCTTGTTTGTAGGACATTGTAAAGAGAGAGAGAGGTGCAGTTTGCTCCTATAACTGCAATTGAAATATTTCAGCGCTATTTTGTTAAATTGGAAATCTTTTAACTGTGTTTATGGAACATCAAATAGTTTGAGATAAAAATATGTTTGACGTCAACAAAAAACAAATGTTACTACAAACAAAAAAGCAAAACACTCAATTTTATTCACTTATTTTGATTAGATAATTATATTTATTTATTAACAACATTTTGATTAACACATTTGCTACGGAGGTGATCGTAGTGGAGAGGAGGTTGATAACACTTATAACACTGCACTGCACCGCTTAGTATCCAAACTAACATTGAACATTGTATACTCATAGCTAAATCAGTATTGGTATATCTGCTTATCAATACAGTTTAATTACAAAATTTTAAAGTTTACAGTACATTGTTTCTATTCTTTTTAGTTAAAAATTAATAATTATGACATGAATAATGTAATTTAAATGATGAGATAGTTTCCCAGGTCTTGGACAGACGTGCAATATAAGTTATTAAACAGTCAACCAAATTTGAGTAATTGTGCTACCCAAGAATCTTGAGGACAGCAGATGCCAGGAGACATGATGTGGTTAGAGTACCCGATTTTAAAGTAAAAATTTCAAAATTCATAAACATTGTATTATCCTAAAAATGACTGCCTATGTGCAAATTTTAATTTTTCATTCAAACATTACACATAATCTTTACTTCTAAGTAATCTAACATTTAGGTTATCACACATACATTGTAGTTAAATTGCCAAACTGTCTAATGGGTCATTAAACAGTTAATACACCTTAACATTTAATTCCTAATCTTTGATTGATTAGATTTCTTCAAATTAACTTATTACAATCATGGTTTATATATATATATATATATATATATATATATATATATATATATATATATATATATATATTATTATTATTATTATTATTATTAGTCCAACATCATAAAATTAGGTATTGGTCTTTTTAATCGTTATATGTATTTTAGTCATAGCACAAGGCTATCTGGACAGTAAAGGGCTAGTGGATTTTGTCAGGTGGTAGGGATTTTGTTGGGTCCTGTACAATGGCCATTCTAGTGAGAGTTTGCTGTTGCTCCTTGTTGTTTTACAAACATAAGTTTAAAATGTATGGCACAATTAAAAAATTCCACGAGTTGTGAAGTGCGGTCAATAATACGGTTTTAGTTGGCTAAGCACAGTAAACCAATTGAGATTTATTGCCAACTCTGTTAACACATTCACTGCGGATGACAAAATTACTGGCAAACAAAAAATGCGGGAATTTTTTTTGTTTTTTACTTACCCAAAAGGGATTCAGGATAGCCGAAAGAGTTATCCAAGGTATCCCGGAAGCTTCGTTGGCCAGAACGGGTGACGTTATGTCCGTGCCGAGTCTGCTCATCATCCGCACCGGGTGCCGGTTTCCTGTGTTGTATGTGCTCACAGCGAACTAGGTTTCGGCACAAACACTCGGGGATTACACGTATATAGTACATGAATGACACGTATATAGTACATGAATGACACGTAGATAGTACATAAATTACACGTATGTATTACATATTAGTTTGAAAAATGTACAACATCAAAAGCAGTTAACACTCCCCCCTCCCCATGGACTAAAATTAAACGTAGACAAAACTCAGTGTATTATGATAGTTCATCCAAAGCTTGTTCGTAAACTGGACTTTACTACGGCTCCCAAATTAAAACTAATGATCAAGAGCTAGAATACTCTGAGAATGTTAAAAATCTAGGACTTATTATTGACAAACACTTAAGATGGAGTGAACAGGCTTCTTTGAAATGTAATAGGGTCTTTGCCGGTGTTCACTGCCTGAAGTGGCTGGCTTCATATCTACCACAACAAGTTTAAAATAATGCTGATAAAGACTTTTGTACTGCCTCACTTCAACTACTGTGACATAGTCATTAATGATATGACTGTGGAGCTTTCAAATAGACTCCAGCGTGCTCAGAACTTTTTGCATTAGGTTTCATTTTCAATCTCAGACGTGATGATCACGTAACGCCCTACTTCAATCAATTATCTATCTTAAAATTACAAGACCTTCGAGACTATCACTCACTCATTTTGTTGCACGCTCTTTTAAATACAAATTGTCCCAGTTATCTTTCAAACAAACTTTCGATTTATGTCTGAAATAAGTGAACAAAGTACGAGAAGGTGTACATCCTTATTATCTATCCCAATTCATCGAACAACTACCTTTAGCAAATCGTTTACAGTTTCTGCCTGTCGATTGTGGAATGCTTTACCTGTGAACAACAGAGCCATCGATAAGCGCGCTCGCTTTGGGGCGGAGGTCAGGGCCTTGATGCTGAGGGCTCAGAGGGTATAGCGGTTGGCGGCTTTGGAGTACGGTACTTAGGGCGATTGCTTGCAAGTTGAAATGAATGCGAGTGTGTGTCTTGCGATATTATTGTAAATTTGTATAAAGTTACATTAAATATTAATGATTGTTTTTATTTTAAGATTCATTTAATATGTAATGTAAATAAATAGACTAAAGTTTAGTTATAAATGTATACATATGTATGTTAGTTTAATTTTTTATGAGGTTTAAGTGGTAGAGAAGACTTTATAGTCCTAACTTCGCCTCTAATAAAGTCATTTTTCGTTTCATTTCCCCGAGTAAAAATTTGAAAAAACTATATACATCCCCACCCACCGCTAAAGACTAAAAACTACTTATTTGTCCTCGTGATACTTATCAAAGCAACTGAGTTCATACAGACCTGGTTCGTCAGGACACACTGCACAATAGTACACTGTTTCCTTACGCTTGCCTTCTTAGTAGTAAACGCGGGCACCTCCAGGTAACTGACTTGCCGTTTCCTTTGCGCTTTGTTAGTTTGGAGAGACGATGCATGCTGTTACGCGTCGGTGTGTGATGAGCAGTGGGGCTTCCTTTGGAGGGAGCAGGTCTTCAAGAACATCAAGAACACGAACTCGGAAGTCATACAGGGACAGTCTATCTGAGTTGTACATGTTGTACAGGTAAAGTGAATTTACTACAACAACCTGGAGAAAGTACACAAAAATTTTCTTGTGCCATCTCAGGGTCTTGCGTTTACTGGGGTAATAAGATATCATTTGGTCCAAGCGGTCAGTCCCCTTCATGTGAGAGTTGTAGTACATGATTGGTTTTGGCAGAGTTCGGTTTTGGTTTCTCCTGTTGGTGGTTTGGACCATCTCGTTTTCATATTGTATGGAGACGTAGGTCACCATCCGCTTATCCCTCCATTTTTCCAGTCATGACACTTTGGGCATAGTTCGCTATCGTTTCACCTTTGCCCAATGCCTTTGCCTTCACTGCTGGAGGCGTATGGAGTCCGTCGATGCGTAGGGTGCCGGTAGTGTAGGTTGAGTGACGTAGAAGTTTGGATGATAAGACAAAACTATTATAAAAAATTAACCATGAACAGGGAATGGCCTTTCCCCAGGAAGTCACTCATCAGCTTCATGATGACTTTGACGGTATGACCTTTGCTACCATAAGAGTCATGACTCCCCGTGTAAACATGGAAGCGCAGCATGAGTCCCTCGGGTTCATTCAGGGAATAAATTTTGATTCCATATTTGTGGCGCTTGCCCTTTACGTGCTGGCGGTAGACCAGTCTGCCACACCACAGTACCATCTCTTCGTCGATTGTCAGTTCACGGTCGGAATAATAGATCTTTTGCATCTTATTGTTGAAATAATCAACAATATTTTGAATTTTAAAAGACCGGTCGTTAGCAGGTTCGGGGTGATCAGGGGTGTCAACTCTTGAACAATGCAGATATCTCAAAATGCTAAGAAATCGATCTCGAGACATGTACTCCTTGAACATAGGAAAGTTCAACAACCGATGAGTTTTCCAATAGTAGTTCAATCGATTCAGTCTGACATTACCAGTCAACATTAGAAGGCCTACGAATGTTCTTAGTTCGGCCATCACTAAGCCCTTCCATTTGGTTTATGCGAGACGCGGGAGTAGTGGTGGGGCCACAAAATAGTTCCAGGGCATACAGATTTTGTCTAATGATATTCTCTAAAAACACGGTGTCAAGAAGAAGATTGAACCAGTCAATTGGTTTATTGTCACCTGGAATGGAAACAAGCAAGCCAGGTTGACCAGTGAACGGCAGGTCACATAAACCAGCCGTCGCTGGCCTTGCCGGCCCACTGGGGGTGGGGGGACACCGCCTTCACCGTCCCGAGAACTGTTTGAACTCGACTCATTGTCTTCATCAGACGAAAAAATTATCATCAATAACATTATCGTCTTCCTCCATTATGAGTACATACACTTACACAGTCAACAGACACTATAAACCACTCACACAATATCGCAAAGCATACACAACAAACGAAAATGGCGAACCGGCGGACGAATCGCACCAACTGACTCACCGAAACAGGCACACCTCGCTATGAGTGTTACAGCCTTCCCAGGCAACTGCTCAGCTCACACTGAGGCAATATGAAAGCAGCTGCCGTATGCCGAGCTCACCCGTTCCACCGCCCGGCACGCCACTTTCGCATGACAAGCATGCTCGTCACACTGCATATGTAGTCAAACTGCAATATATGTTATAAAGAGGCATGTGGATCAGCTGCACAAATGTAAATTAGAAAAACACCAATTACAACCCACTAAAACCCACCGAAGTGTTGCCATGTATGTACTGACAGCATATGGAGGAAACACCTCAAACTGTACAAGACCCTAGTTGTTATCTACGATTCACCTTTTTGCGAAGTAGATGGTTTCTGGACTACAGTTGGTGATAGTAGCCCTGGCAAGCAGATGACAACAACTAGGGTCTTGTACAGTTTGAGGTGTTTCCTCCATATGCTGTCAGTACATACATGCCAACACTTTTATATATATATATATATATATTATATATATATATATATATATATATATATATATATCCAACGAATAGATTCAGCCCAAGGAAAGCACTAGAGGACTGTAATTTTTTAAACTATATTTTTCAATCTGTCTATAGAATATAATGGCAAACTGTTTTTGGCTAAATTTAGGTTTTTTTCAATGAAGTATTGAGTACAATGCCTATTCATGGGAGGCAAGAGTGTGTTGGATTTTTATGTGGGTGGTGAAATCAAAATTTTCATAACCATTGTTTGTTATATTATGCAGGTGTTATAAGAAAATATATTATACCACCTGTATGAAAGGTGTTAATATACTTTATAATATTTAACAATTCTTTCTTTGACTCAAATGAGCTCAAATCATTTAAAATTGACAAGTATTAAAATCTGTGTGGGCTGGGGAGATTATTATGATTTAAAAATCCATGTTATTGGCTAAACCTTCAAAAGTAGTTCCCATATCTTCAAGCAACACCTCTGTAGATACTGGCATCTACAAACTCTCATCTGTGGCAGTTTCCAACATCTAGGATCATTTGATCTTTTGGAGCTTCCAATCCCTGACACCTTCCAATCTATGGGTCATCCCAAACTGAGATACCTTAATCTTGTGCAAGCATAAATTCTGATTGTTTACAGAAACTTCTAACTCTTAAGAAATTTGCCTTTGGCAGTTCCTGTTATAGTGCATGAGGGATCTCTTACTAACAAATATGAATGTCTCAGAAATGAAGATCAAGAGGAGATTGATACCCAAGAAGTAGAGCCGGAACATTGTAGAGGCAATATTAATCAGTCTAAGTACTATTGGGAAAATCCTACATTTACATATAAAAAAGATAAGCAAAAGGAAGTCAATGCTCTTGTTTTAGGGGACTCTATGCTGAAGCATGTATCAGTGCCAGACACAGAATTAAAACTCTATCGGGGAGTAACTGCTGAACAGATGTGTCAAAGACTTAAAAATGTGAGTACGATTGCAAAAAACCCGAAAACTGTGGTGCTACATTTTGGTTCAAATGACTTGGATTGTCTTGGAAATTCAGAAGATGTAATGGGAGCTATGTGTAAAATTAATTAAAATAGCCAAGAAAACGTTTGTAAATAGTATAATTGCTAGAAGAAATACTCCACAATCCTTGTTGCAAAGAACAAACCAAAATATTAGGTGGGCATGTAAAGAACTTAAAGCAGTCTATTTGGATGTTGGGAAGTACATTAATGACTCCTGCCTTTCAAGAGATGGAGTCCACCTAAACAGAAAAGGGTTCTATGATGACTGTCAGCAAAATAATAAATAAAGCAATATTGATATGTGCTCAGCCAAAATTAAAAATTTTGTTGAAGAACTCTGAAAATACAAAGTTAACCAATAATAATGCACAAGATAAACTGACTAGCACCAAAAGTATTACAGTAATTGAAGCCAATATGTCAAAAGAAATAAAAAAAAAAATAAAGATAACAGATCAGTGGCAATTCTCACACTGCATATCAAGCGACTTGAATGACGAAAAAAACATGAGTGCCGGTGTTGCAGTGGTATTTAAGAGTCAGTTTGGGAAACCTACACAGTCAAAACTGTATAACCAGCCATCTAGCCTGCCAACAATCACAAAATGGAGCCACTATATACAGTTTAATAACCAAACCAAAATATTTTAATGAAACCATCAAAAAAGCGACTATG
>NW_025782476.1:0-34617 GCF_021130785.1 Homalodisca vitripennis | reverse complement strand
AGAAAACAAATGATATTACTTGAATGAAACCAATCAAACTGTTCTTAGGTTCAATGTTTTGACAGAACGAACGTTTCCAATTTACTAATTTGTATTATTATAGTTTTGTTATTTATAGTCTTGAAAAGAAAATAATATGCTTGGTAAAAAACAAAAAAAACGTATTATTAGAATGTTTTTTTTTTTGAATCATTGATGACCACAGAGTTTATCCCGATATTTAAATTAAAGAAGTATTAGAATCACATACTTTCTATTTGTACGTTATTAACAAATACTGTCTGACATTGGTTGCTAAATTACATGTAAGAAATACTATAAGGGATTAAAGGTTACTTTAATAACTTTTACTATAGGATTTAAAACTTGTATACGTACAACCCATCTTAGTTGCCTTTTTAAACGGATAATTTACTTCTCAGACCTTCTTAGTTCCTTATATGTATCTTATTATTAGGGTCAATTAAAGCAATCTCAAATTCTATATAAATTTTCTTATACCATAAAGGTTAAATTACAATCGCCGGAAAGATAGTTATACACCTTTTAAAACCATCTAATGTATGCTTCTAAGACCTGTGTTTCGTATATGTATATTAGTTTAACGTTTTTTTTTACTTTTTGCCATGTTTCCGTGTATAAAAAGGTATTTACCAAAGATAATAATATTATCATATAATATTAACAAACTAACTACTTCTACTAAGTGTGTTACAAAGATGGATTTTAGAAACACTGTCCTAAGCGGATGGTGAAATAGAGGCTGAAAATGAAACATTAAATAATAAGAAGATATATCGCAATTTTTAGATTTACACTATAACGGCGCGCGCGCGCGCACACACAACCACACAACACACACACAACACACACACATATATATATATATATATATATAATATATACATTAAACGTGTAAATAAATGGCAATAGCCTTATTTACATAATTCAAATAAAACATTGAATCGCAAAAAGTACTTGGCTTCCGCCGGGAGGTCGAACCCGGATCTCTCACATTGCCGGGGTGAAATGTGCTACCATTACACCACAGAGCGCCTTACTTTTATCCGATTCAATTATTTTGTATTTGGCCGTATCCTGTCATCGATATGCGTTTAAATAAGCAAACTAAACATATGAGATTCGGAAGACCAATATACCTGTCATAACGACTTTTATTTTACATTAAACATGGTATACATGGCAATAGCCTATCATTTAATTTCAATAAACATTGAATCGCAAAAAAAGGTACTCTTGCTCCCGCCGGGAGTCCCGGAAACCCGGTATCTCTCACTTGATGCCGGGGTGAATGTGCTACCATTACACCACAGAGCGCTTACTTTTTCCGATTCAATTATTTTGTATTTGGCCGTATCTGTCACATATGCGTTTAAATAAGCAAACTAAACATATTGATCGGAAGACCAAATTACCTGTGCCAACACGACTTTTATTTACATTAAACTGTATAAATGGCAAGTAGCCTTATTATAATTTCAATAAACATTGAATCGCGGTTGTTTGGCAATTTAATTGCCCACCGGGCAAAAAGTACTTGCTCCGCCGGGAGTCGAACCCCGGATCCTCTCACTTGCCGGGTGAATGTGCTACCCATTACACCACAGAGCGCTTACTTTTTCCGATTCAATTATTTTGTATTTGGCCGTATCTGTCACTATATGCGTTTTTTAAATAAGCAAATCTAACATATGATTCGGAAGGACCGATATACCTGTCAAAAACGGGAACTTTTATTTTACATTTAAACTGTATAAATGGCAATAGCCTTATTTAATAACAATAAACAATGAATCCGCCAAAAAGGTACTTGCTCCGCCGGGAGTCGAACCCGGATTCTCTCACTTGCCGGGGGGTAGAATGTGGCTACCATTACACCACAGAGCGCTTACTTTTTCCGATTCAATTATTATGGTATTCTGGCCGTATCATGTCACATATGTGCGTTTAACTAAGCAAACTAACATAATGATCGGATAGACCCAAATACCTGTCAAACGACTTTTATTTACATTAAACTGTTATAAATTGGCAATAGCCTTATTTAATTTCAATAAACATTGAATCGCAAAAAGGTACTTGCTCCGCCGGAGTCGAAACCCGGGATCTCTCCACTTGCCGGCGTGAATGTGCTACCATTTAACACCACAGAGCGCTTACTTTTTCCGATTCAATTATTTTGTTATTTGGCCGTATCTGTCACATTATGCGTTTTATAAATAAGCAAACTAACATATGATCGGAAAGACCAAAAACCTGTCAAAACGAACTTTTATTTACATTAAACTGTAATAAATGGGCACTAATAGCTTTATTTAATTTTCAATAAACCATTGAATCTGCAAAACAGTAACTTGCTTCCGCCGGGAGTCGAACCCGGATCTACTCACTTGCCGGGTGGAATTGTGCTACCATTACACACCACAGGAACGCTTACTTTTTTCCGATTCAATTCATTTTTGTATTTGGCCGTATCTGTCACATATGCCGTTTAAATAAGCGAAATCCTAAGATATGATTCGGGAAGACTCATGATACCTGTCAATCAAAAACGACTTTTTATTTTACATTAAAACTGTATAAATAGCAAATAGCCTTATTTAATTTTCAATAAACATTGAATCACGCAAAAAGTACATTGCTCCGCGGGAGGTCGAACCCGGATCTCCTCACTTGCCCGGGTCTGAATGTGCTAACCATTACCACTCACAAGGGAGCTGCTTACTTTTTTCCGATTCAAATTATTTTGTATTTTGGCGCGTATCTGGTCACATATGCGTTTAAATTATAAGCAAACTAAACATATGATCGGAAGAACCAAAATACCTGTCAAACGGACTTTTATTTATCATTAAAACTGTATAAAATGGCAATAGCCTTATTTAATTTCAAATAAACATTTGAATCGCAAAAAGTACTTGCTACACGCCGGGAGTCGAACCCGGGGATCTCTTTCACTTGCCGGCGTGAATGTGGCTTGAACCATTACACCACAGAGCGCTTAACCATTTTTCCGATTTCAAATTATTATTGTTATTTGGCCGTATCTGTCCACATATGCGTTTTAAATAAGCAAAACTAAACAGATGATCGGAAGACCTAAAAACCTGTCAAAACGAATTTTATTTACATTAAACTGTAATTAAAATGGCATAGCTTTATTTAATTTTCAATAAACATTGAATCGCAATAAAAAAGTACTCTGCTCCGACGGATGTCCGAACCCGGATCTCTCACTGTGCCGCGGTGAATGTGCTACCATTACACCACAGTGCGCTTACTTTTTCGATTCAAATTATTTTGTACTTTGGCCCGTATCTGTCACATATGAGTTTTAAAGTAAGCAAACTAAGATATGATCGGAAGACCATATACCTGATCAAACGTTTGTATTACATTAAAACTGGATAAATTGGCAATAGCCTTATTGAATTTCATTAAACATTGATCGCAAAAAAAGTACTTGCTCCGCCGGGAAGCGTCGAACCCGGCATCACTCTCACTTGCCGGAGTGAATGTGCTATCCTACTACCACAGAGCGCTTACTTTGTCCGATTCATTGATTTTGTATATGGCCGTTATCTGTACATATGCGTTTAAATATGGGCTAACTAACATATGATCGGGAGACCATAAACATGTCAAAACGACTTTTTATTTACATTTAAACCTGTAATAAATGGCAATAGCCTTATTTAATTTCAATAAACATTGAATCGCAAAAAGTACTTGCTCCGCCGGGAGTTCGATAACCCGGATCCTCTTCAACTTGCCGGGTGAAATGTGCTACCATTACACCCACAGGAAGCGCTTACTTTTTTTTCCGAATCAATTTATTTTGTATTTGGCCGTTAATCCTGTCACATATGCGTTTAAATAAGCAAACTAACATATGTTCGGAAGACCAAAAACCTGTCAAACGACTTTTATTTACATTAAACTGTATAAATGGCAATAGCTTTATTTTAATTTCAATAAACATTGAATCGCAAAAAGTACTTGCTCCGCCGGGAGTCGAACCCGGATCTCTCACTTGCCGGGTGAATGTGCTACCATTACACCACAGAGCGCTTACTTTTTCCGATTCAATTATTTTGTATTTGGCCGTATCTGTCACATATGCGTTTAAATAAGCAAACTAACATATGATCGGAAGACCAAATACCTGTCAAACGACTTTTATTTACATTAAACTGTATAAATGGCAATAGCCTTATTTAATTTCAATAAACATTGAATCACAAAAAGTACTTGCTCCGCCGGGAGTCGAACCCGGATCCCTCACTAGCCGGTGTGAATGTGCTACCATTACACTACAGGAGCGCTTACTTTTTCCGATTCAATTATTTTGTATTTGGCCGTATCTGTCACATATGCGTTTAAATAAGCAAACTAACATATGATCGGAAGACCAAATACCTGTCAAACGACTTATATTTACATTAAACTGTATAAATGGCAATAGCCTTATTTAATTTCAATAAACATTGAATCGCAAAAAGTACTTGCTCCGCCGGGAGCCGAACCCGGATCCCTCACTTGCCGGTGAATGTGCTACCATTACACCACAGAGCGCTTACTTTTTCCGATTCAATTATTTTGTATTTGGCCGTATCTGTCACATATGCGTTTAAATAAGCAAACTTAACATATGATCGGAAGACCAAATACCTGTCAAACGACTTTTATTTACATTAAACTGTATAAATGGCAATAGCCTTATTTAATTTCAATAAAACATTGAATCGCAAAAAGTACTTGCTCCGCCGGGAGTCGAACCCGGATCCCTCACTTGCCGTGTGAATGTGCTACCATTACACCACAGAGCGCTTACTTTTTCCGATTCAATTATTTTGTATTTGGCCGTATCTGTCACATATGCGTTTAAATAAGCAAACTAACATATGATCGGAAGACCAAATACCTGTCAAACGACTTTTATTTACATTAAACTGTATAAATGGCAATAGCCTTATTTAATTTCAATAAACATTGAATCGCAAAAGTAACTTTGCTCCCGCCGGGAGTCGAACCCGGATCTCTCACTTGCCGGGTGAATGTGCTACCTTGACTTTATATATTATTGTATTATCTTAGAGCTTCTAGACTAAGGACAAAATTACTACTACCGAGCATAGATCATTAGTAAAGTTTTTTCCTCAAATAATAAAACAGAAGTAAACTGATTAAACTTATCGTGATAAACCCTCGCCAGCCGTAAGTTAACTGAAGTTCTAATAAAACAACTTCCTTTCATCTAATTGTTCAACCCACGGCAGGCGCTGTTACTGGAAAACAAACCTTATTTGGGCCTATTCTTATTTCGAAAATCCCTTTTGGGCTGTAACCCACTGGTCTTTAAAGTAGGGAAATCCCAATTTGCTCTCTTAAGTTGTGTAACATTAATATTATAATGAATGAGTATGGCAAATGTAATGAACTGTTTTGTGAAAAATATTGTACTGTGACAACACATCAATATGTTTATTTAATTTATGAACTTTTTTAATTATAATATTTAGATCTGCGTATATTTACTTCACAAGGCAAACTGAACTATGATACTGGAAATATATTAGAACAAACATAAGATTGCAAGAGGACTTAAGCAGACCCTTTTTTGACAGAAGAAGTTTTTCCAAGGTATTATTCCCGATCTAAGGTATTATATTCCCGACCAATTTTTCTTGGTCGGGAATATAAACTCAATTCAAATTTCACAACATAAATACTTTATACCTTTAATTTAAACACCTATACAGGCACCATTCTTGGTTTTTAGCCAAAGTAGGCTTTTTAGTTTTACGTATTAATATATACTGTACTTATTAGGAAAACGCGTGGAATTCTAATATGGCACTTGAAATATAGACCAGATATTCACAGGAAGTACTGACAGGAATATATTTCTTAGATTTATACACATTCATATGATGCAAATTTATTGCTTTCCACTCCATGTTTGATATATCTAACTATTTCCTCGGTTCCCAGTCTAAGAAATATATCTAGTATCCTAAGTGAGAAATGGATGCGATGTTCCCTCAACGATTTTCTGTAATAAAAATTGCATTTAGTGCATTGTATGTCTTTGTGACTAAACTTGCCATAATGACAAACTCGCCTGTTTCCCTCTAAATGTAGCAGCGGAGCGAATGGTCTGTTGAATTATTGCAATGCCCAGACCCTTCGTTTTATGCTCCCTTCAGGTATTGTAAAATAGATCTTTAAATCTTAATAAAACCAAATTCAATGCCTGACTTCACATTTTAGTTCATTAAGTAAAAATTAATGACAATTTACTTGATTTACCTAGTTACTACTACAATGTCGCAAAAAGAAGTAAGCCTATTGTTACTTTTGTTATTCTTTCTCCATAGCTGTCAAAATAATCTAAAATATTGGTTAGTAAATTGTCTCCACATAACAGTTGATTTAAGTTTAAAGAGCTCCATCGGTTTTAAAGATCAATATGAGATTTATAATTGATTTAGGGAACAGTGGGGCGGAACGGACTTTAGAACTCTCTTAGCCCTGAAGGATTTTCTAATTAATAAATAGACCTATATTCAGGCCAGGGACTGTATGAATGCCCATGTAAAATCTCAATACAATCAGCTAAATATCTTAAGCTTTGAAGTAATACAAATGCACTTTTGCATTTATAATACTATTAGAATTTTCCATTGCTTACGTATTATGGCTTGATATAAATATTTTTATCCTGGTATAGAGAGATTTGTTGTTATTGTTTAAAAATTATACTTGATCCAGTATAAGGCAGTACTAGGCATAGCCTCCGGATCACTCCATGTTAGAATACAGTGATCCCGTGAGGCATTTAAAAATAGTTTCTATGAGTTTGCAAATTCACATATAAAAGTTGAAATCAACCACTCTGTGACGTTTTATACTCTATATTACGTAAACATAATAACTTTAATTGGACTCAGTTCACTAACAAAGCTGTTATACATGAATAGTAAAAATAAGTAGTATCATACTGAATAATGAGAAGCAAATTATCCAAATAAGCGCAATTATTATCGCTAAAAAGCTGTATTTGGTATGCCCTAGAGTCACTTAAAGGCGTGTAGTAGTTCTGATATTACAGCCGATGTGCATTAATAGTTTCACTATCTTTGTATTTATGACATTATTAGGTTGCTGATATAACAACTGATGGGCAAGAACAGATTTCCTATCTTTTGCAATTTCATGAATATATCTTAACTAACTACTCTGATGGGATGGTATTACCAACCAAACAGAACAATTTCAGTTCATTGTGCTAATTTTATATTCCGTTTTGGGTTTCCTGTTTTATTTGCAGTCACATAAATGGAAATACAAGCGGAAAAATATAGAAATAAAGCCTGTGGTTTAATTTGTGCGGTAACAACCTTAACATCAGAACATCAAAGTGAAAACCTTGACATCACAACATGAGCGAAAATTACAGTAAACGATTTTTTTTAAATCTGGATGAATAAAATCAATACACTATGATATACGTGTCTTAATTTTCTATATATAATGTGCTGTAGGTTATACTTTGAGACGTTTTGGTTGTTGACAATTTATTTTGCATAAATGTTACTGGAGCTGACTGATATGAATCACCTCTCCCGTCAATAGCATTCCATCAATGTTACTAGAGCCAGCAATTTAGATTAATTTTCAGGAATTGCAATATGAAGGTAAATGTAAATTGTATGCACACCTTTACGTTTTTTTATTCTGAAAGACACGTAAAACGAATACCATATTCTTGGAGTACTGTATATCGATAAAATCTGATAGACGAAACCACTTTTATTACCAACCCTCGACAAATGTTACGCTTAACAAAATTTCTGTTAAGAACAAAGGTCCAATTAAATAAAAATTGAAATTATACCTAAAAAAACACAACTTCAAGTGTCCATCATCAGTTAAAGACAGTTTCTTAGTTCAAAGGCGGTAGCAGAGCCTCTAAAATTTACGTTGGAAGAATTTTAAGGGATAACCAAAATCAGGTTTTAATTGTACAACGTTATTTAAGGATATTGCAGATTTTGAAGCAGATTTGAACATTTGTCACTCACTACAAACTGTTAGAAATTGTCCAGGAGTATGCTACATGGTATGGTTAAAAAAAAGTCTTTCATGAGAAACTTTATGTTTAAGCCAAGAAAATTAAATAAGTAAATGCTGCTCAGATGTAGGCGAGAAAAAAAGAGAGACTAGGGATGGTAGTAGAACTACAGCTAAAGTTACATAGTAACTTACAAGGAAGTCTAGAGCCGGTCTAATAACCTGTCGAAGAGAAGGTAAAAAGATATAACTAGAATGCAGAATATGGTCATGAAGAATGCAAAAAAATTTGCCGAAAAGTCCCAATCAAGAATTTAAAAAAATGTTTATACTAGGATTTCGAACTGTTTTCCATCGTTATGGGTCTCAAAAAAGTAACATTTTTGTGCGCTTTTTAATATATCCGATATCCTGTTATCCTTTCAAAAGATTCAGTAGAATCTACACAAAGTTTAAAACAAAGAAATTTGCATACTCATAGTTTTAAAATAATTCGGTTTGGTCCCCTTGAAGTGAATCGAAATTAAATACGAAATAATCAAGGCCTCTTTGATATAAAATTGCTAGACTAGATAAAGTGTGCGCTGTAACACTCTCAGCCTCACGTGAAGCCCTATGATAATGATGTTTACGCTTACTGAGACATTCGGGGCTGAAACGTGTAAACATTTAAACAAGGAAATACGTATATAATTACCTATTCAGAATGTAAATATTTGTGACCTATAAACTATTAAGTTTTGCTGTATGTTTTATCAAGTAATATATTAAAGGAAACCGTTCTCAAACAAACTTCTTGCTGGTATTATACTTTTAAACATATTCTGTTTCCTGTATATATATATATATATATATATATATATATATATATATATATATATATATATTTGTATGTTTTTGATTATTTTTATGTGTTTTCGTTATGTTGTTTTTGACCTGAAGAAGCGTAATGCGAAATATAGTTAATCAATATTGATATGTTGGCCTTTTTCTATTTATATATATATATGTATTACTTTTAGTAAATTACTATACAAATAAAATGTTTAAAAAATTAAGCACTATATTTCGGTAAAAACCGCCTTCAGGTGCATAAATTGTATAAAATATATAAAAATATAAAAGAAAAACGAAAGTAAATAAAAAATGTAAATGTATATACATAGGTCTATATACACGTATAATTAAATTTTATTACATCTGATTAGAAAAATAGCAATCACGGATACACATACTTCGGTTCTAATTACAGGTAAGGGATATTTGGCAATAATGCCTATTATTCTAATACAGTGTGCTATTTCCTCTGTTTAACCAGGGAAGAGACGTTTTTACTATTCTATTGCGAATGTATTGGTCTTATTATATCAACAAGCTAAAAAACAAGTACTTTATTACTGAGTTACCTAAGAAATGCTGTTGCAACCTAAATAACTGTTATTTTGGCCAGATTATACGGGGTTGGTTAGTTAATATTTTTAATAACTCTAAATTGGAAAGTCGAATCCTTGTTTAATGCAAGGTTAAAATTGACATACAGGTACAAATGTATCACTGGGTTAAGGTTTGCATTGCAGTGTCTATGAAGCCTTGGCTATATGTGTCAGCTATTCTGTTTCTAATTTCCTGTGTCTGTTTCAGATTCCTAATCCTCTTTAGATAACCAAGCACTTAATTCTTAAGCATTCCTGTTCCAAACAATATAATTTAAAACTCACATTGTGAGTTATATATTATACAAATTAAAACAAGAAAATATGACAACCAGCATGTACTAATTGTTTCGTTATTGAATTATATCCAACATTTGTGTATTGTTTATATACCCTCTATTTGTTAGAATCCCTCCCATGATTTCAGTAAACTCTTGTGAACTATCTTAGATTATTGTAGGGGAACTCAAAAGCAGAAGTACATAGCTTTTTTAGTGAAAACACTTGTAATGTAAACCGATAAGGTTCAATTATATTTTTAAAGTCAGATTAGGCATATATCATAAGTTAACCATTTTTAGTATTCATGATTAAAAAACCGGATGTAACTTCTATTTCAAGTTTTTGCACTTCAATTCAAATTAATTATATATTTCAGCGTAAACATTTCCTTATTGGGTACGAGAAACAATATAATTAGACCTGTATATAATTTTGTGATGAAGTTAGATTATAAACAGTACAGTTTTTATCTTTAGCTTAAAAGGATATAGATATTTTTATTGAAACTTATAAAGAAAAATCAACATCAATAATCAAAAACACAGCTCAATAATTACATTCATGGCCAGTGGTCATCTATAAGTACAGATGGTACTTAATACAGTAAAGAACGTGTTCTTACTTCCCAATCCATGTGTGCAATATTATCCTATTTCCTTGTTCCAGTCTAAAAATGACATAAGTATTCATATCTAAGTATTTTATCTAATCAGTATTTGTATACCTCATCAGTGAGCCGTGGATGAGATATATTTTTGTAAAACATAACAAAAGTTTACAAAACTTCTTACTTCAACATTTTATGCAAACCAATTTATTTTACAAAAAATACACGAGACACTAAATGCAACTGTTATGACAGAAAATCGTCAAGAAGACTTCGCATGCCATGTGTTATTGTTGAAGTATACAATACAGATTAGGTATATAACAACTTATATAATTCCTAGACTGGAACGAGAAATAATATTACGAACATGGATAGAGAAACAAAACATTGTAATTTACTCCATCATGTATCTTACCTAAATTTGTATAACAAATTTCATAATATAAGCATTGTTTTAGTATTATTGATGTCTATTTAGTTTTTAAAACGTTCAATAAAAATATCTATATCAATTCAGTTTAGAAATTACACTGTTTCAAATACAACCTCGTTATAAAAATGATACATAAGTATGATTTTGCGTTGTAAATACAGGGTGAGGCAGACCATCCGTTCAGTTACGCATAGCGGCCAAACCAAACGTAACAACTTAAACCCCCCTATTTCCACCCAAAAGAATTTGGAGAAATTATTTTGAAAATCTCTAAAACTCCCCAAAAGGGTAGTTTTTGTGGGGTAAGGGTGGTTTTTGGAAAATTTTCAAATGTAAAGGTATGTTTAGTTTATACCTCATTTTAAAGGTATTTCTTCCCTGATTATTTTGATGCAAAAAGTTTGAACCTATCTTGCCGCTTATGTACAGGTACACCAAAACGTTAAAAAATCAGTTGGAAATTTGGAACTATTTTTTACTTGCACATTGCACTGACTTTTATAATAAATACATTGAGTAAAATTATTAAAAAAATATATTTTTGTACTACAGTTTTGAAACCATTGGAGATAGATACAAACTTTAAATGTAGAAAATGTTTATTTTTAAAGACCTTTCTAATGATGTACAACACAACCTAGGTTGCTATTTGAGTTTTTTAAGATTGGGGCTGTTAAGTATTTCAAAATTCTATGTATTTTTAAAATGTGTAAATTTTGGGGTAGGGTGGCATTTGATGATATTTTTTCGATAAGCCGTTTCATCATTAGTTTTGAATAAAAATATCGTCTCTCAACATTTGTGCAGGTAGTTGCAATAAATTTACCCACAAACCCCTGATTTTTTAACGTTTTGGTGTACCCTGTACATAAGCGGCAAGATAGGTTCACACCTTTTGCATCAAAATAATCAGCAAAGAAATACCTTTAAAATGAAATATAACTCAACATACCTTAACATTTGAAAATTTTCCAAAAACCACCCCTACCCTCCAAAAATTACCCTTTTGGGGAGTTTTAGAGATTTCAAAATTAATTTCTCCAAATTTTTTGGGGTGGAAATAGGGGGGTTTAAGTTGTTACGAATAATCTACCTCGTATGGTTTGGCCGCTATGCGTACTGTACGGGTGGTCTGCCTCACCCTGTATAATTAAAATTAATTTGAACTATAAGTGAATTTAAACCTGAAATAATAATTACACACACTTTTGCTTAACCTCTGACCAAACACTTTTAAATTGGTACCTGATGCACGATATATAACTTAATTCCATTGTAAAAGTATCATAGGACCCCCCTTTTTTTTTGTAACAGAGGGGCCAGGTTTCCTAGGCCTGGTAGTTGCCTCTCAGCCATCCGGCTTATTGTGCACCCTCTCCCAGGTTTAAGCTGTATCAAATCCCAGGCCTTTACAAAACCATGAGATCTTCTGAACAATGCTTTCCTGTTCCAACCCCTCTTCCGTATGCATAAGGAACACGTAGGGATCTTGAGCGTTTGCTATGTAATGCCGGACATTTAAATATGACGTGCTTGCCTGTTTTCGTCAGCCTCGCCACATTTCCTGCACAGTTTTTCCTGAACTGGAAATACCTATTCTGTTCAGGTGACTTCGGAATATCCAATGACCTGTAATAAAACCAGTCACCTTTCTGATCTCTGTTTCTACTCATTCTAAAGGGCATCTGTTGCAATGTTCCTTGATGGTCCATTGAGCATCCGCTTTGCTTGTACATTCCCCTCAGTATTTCTCCAATGTTGTAGGTGTTTGTTAGCCATCCACTTGGTAACTGATCTACGTGCTAAGTTATATGAGACCCCACACGTTGGTTTCAGAACCGGTAAGAAGACAGTTGGCTCCCAAGTTAGCGCAACTGTCTGCCCCTTCATTTCCTGTGATTCCTCTATGTCCAGGCACCCAAGTTTAGAATAACGTTATTGGTTTTCGCCAGCAATTTCAAGACCTTGTGGCATTCCCAGACTGTCTTCGAATTACAGTCATGGTTGGCCAAGGCCTGCAGAGCAGCCCTGCTGTCCGAGGTAATGTAGATGTTTTTGCCTTTGTAGCCCCTTTCCACATTAACTCTTGCACATTCTGCAAGGGCTGTAACTTCAGCCTGAAAGACAGTTGCCAGTTTACCTAGGCTAAAGGCTTAAGTTAACCCTCGTCTGGCTCCCCAGACCCCTGCCCCAGTACCCTTCAGAGTCTTTGACCCGTCCGTGTACCAGGTTAGAGCCTTCTTCATGTAGTCAGGCTCACCTTTCGACCATTCCTTCCTTTCAACAATGTTGACTTGAAATGGTTTTTCCCAGTCCGTAACCTTTGTCATTCTGTCAGATATCATTTCTAGAATATCCAGTTTGAGAATGTCAACGATCTTGGAGTGCTTGCTAGCATGGTGATAATGCCGGTTCCCATTGCACTTCAGTCTGTAGGCAGCCATCCTAGCCTCTCCTATGACGAATATGTCTAGGGGTGGGAGGTTTAGCACTACTTCCATAGCAGCGGTTGGTGTTCCTCTCATTGCACACCCGTTGTCCCCAAGCATGCCAACCGCTGTACCTTTGACAGGTTTTTTGCGGCAGTCACCTGTTGGACTTTTGGCCACCATACCACTGAGCCATACACCATCATTGGGCCTAATGACTCTAGTGTACAGCCTTTGGACCCTATCATATTACATCAAAAGTGCTGTAACTAAGAAAACTATGTACTTCAACCTTCGAGCAGTCAAGTGTTACTGAAATCTTGGGATCTATTCAAACAAGTGCACAGAATGTTGCACAGAAATTGCGTGCGAAGCCGCGGATATGTGCTGGTATACATCAAATTAATTTGTTTACCTTATTGTCACAATGATTAAATAAGAAAATTGTTGCTTTTGATATGCCTTCGCTCTATAAATGGAAAGAAATTGAAAATACTGGTTAAATTGATTTAAACATTGGTTTTACAGTATATAAACATAACCGTTTATTTACATTCAACGGGGTCTTATTGTTACTCTGTAACTTAATCTCAATGACATGCGGTTAATTCTAAATTACGGTTATGGTTTGGCTTACTCGAAGTAACGTGTTCCATTACAGTTCTTTAGAAACTAACACTTTGAAGTGCATAGATTATAAAGAACCGTTGAAATATAAAATATTGCATAGTTATATCTTACCTAGCGAAGCCCATCACTGTCAGTCCAAACGGTATCTAGAAAAGCAATCCATATGTAAATATGATATTCAGCAAACATTTCTATTATAATTTTGCTGAGTGTCACTCACGGCATTGGCCAAACGTATTGATTTCCAGTCCACTGTGGCCGACTACAGAGGCATGCAGCGCTACAATGTGTACACAAAAGATGCGTTTACAGCTTGCGGCTGGAGAAGAAGTGAAAGTTGAATCATCAGCCTGCAGCGCTATATGTTCCAAATCTTTGGATACTGTGGAAAGCACCGGAAGTATGTCCGTTGTGATGAAAACTATGTGTGGGATTAACTGCCCTAAAAGGCCAAAGGGCAAGCCTACTAGTACGTCAAGGCGACTTCTATCATGATCCAACCCCAAAGATCCATACTGCCACGACCATTCGTAGTCAGTCTAACTGTCAACCTCATTAGACACGGATTGAAGACCTTAATTTTCGCTCATGCCCTCGAGAGTAATTAGGATTTAAAGTAACATATATATTTATGTTTATGTAGTGTTCGCGTTGTGTACAGTACATCATCTTACTCTCCTGAGATTTTGTAATATAAATCATTTCTGTAAGTCTTGGGATTACGTACTTTAAATTAATTACGTGAAATATTTTATTTATATAATTAGCTTAGTCTGGCGTTTAATGCGAGGGAGTACTGTCTACTGTGGCGTAATTATGTTGACTGCATCGTGGCTACCTACACAATGATTATAACGCCTCCGTATGCACTTTAATAGTGTGGGTTAGTAAGAACTTATGTAGAGGAGTAGAAGTTATAAATTAAACCTAAAATGCTACAGCGTATGCATCTATTACATATGAGTTACTGCTTTATAACCACCGGGCATACAGTGATATTAATAAATTTCCAATGAGGGTATTTTACAAATGACATGATATTTTAGTAAAATTTCATACAAAAAAAAATTGTATAACGTAAAAAAGTTTAAAAGTAAAATATTTCTATTATATTAAATTATAGTGTTATTGTGGCTAAATATGAAATCTCTTGGTCTTTGTAGGTAAAATCACTAAATGTTTACAATTTCAATAATTGGAAATGATAAAAATATAATACATTGCATAAATTTTTAATAGGTATATCCACCAAGAGTTTAAAACACTTGTAAAAGGTCTTCATAATCTGTAAGTTTCTATAGATTCAAATAATTTCTGATAAACTGCATATGGAATTTTATTTTATAGATCATTTCACTTCTTTGAATGCATCAGTTGCATGTGCGAATTACATATAAATGCAGCTGAAAGAATGGTTTGCAACATGCATGCACTTCTCGTTACTGAGTTATTTCCTTGAAAAGCTCACAACAGATGACATAAAATGTCAGTAGTTACACACTGAATTATGTTAAGAAAGGATTATAACTATAGAGCTGTTGCTATGGAGCAGATAAATATGAAAGTATTTTAAGATGCTTATGATGCTTTTTTTGCTTACACTCCTCAAACAGGATTATACAAAATGTGTCTTATGACTTAGAAATGCTTATAGTTTAACAAGTTGACTGAAACACTTAAAATTAAAAAGGTTCAAAAAGCTACGTGCTTATGAATGCTATAAACGGACGTTACAATGGAACAAACTTCAGGCATCATTACAGTTACTACCTTAGCCTGCAGGAAATATCTAAACCATGTTACTATTGTAGAGGCAATTTGCATTCTCGTTTCAAATATATTGCTATTAATGCCACATGTAATGCCAAAGGGATATTTCTCAAAGGAATGCAAATCAACTTCAAGTCCGATTGTAAACCCGACTATACAAAACATTACTGTCTGAGTTATAATCGATTACTACCATATATTCTTATGTATAATTCACATACATATAAGTAGATAGTAATATGGGGTTCCTGGCGCACTTTCGGAGCCGACCGAAAAGCAATGTAAAATACTGTTTCAATGTACCATAAAGGAAGCTGAGAAATAACACAGCAAATTTCAATGAAAAATTAACCGAATCTACAGTCGTTCGTCTCCAAAAGCGATCGACACATTACTATCTACTCTGTGGAATGAAAAATTAACCAAATCTACAGCTGTTTGCTTCTACTTTCTTAAGCTGTGCTTTGTAAAATGTTGTCAAATCTGCTACGAATAAAGGATTTATCTTAATAAAATTTAATCAATTTAAAACATTTTTACTAAAAACATACTGTACTTTAATAAAAAACTTTTTCTACTAAATAAACAACATGAACTCACCAAAGTCTCTACAATTTCTAAGCATTAAAACAGTGCAACAAAGATGAATTCAACGAATTACCAAAACATTTTAAAGAACAGTTGATACTTTCCTTAAATGATACAGACAGAATTCAAAGAACTTGTAAAGTCTTTTGCAGAAAAAACGTCTAATGGAGTGTTTTACTATCGGCAAAAAACTAAAAAAAGTAAGGGATTACATATTTAATTATAATTACGAAAGATATTGAAAAGAAAGTAAAAAATAAACAAACAGAGAGTTTTCATCGTTTTTTATTATGACATTTTTCCCATAATTATACGTTCTTCTCAAGATAATCAAGACTTAATTGATGAATTTTCTTAGGAATTTTTGTGAGTATCAAGATTTATCAACACAATATCCATTAAAGAGCATTATAGAATTTTTCTTATAGAATATAGCCACATTTTGTGTGAAACAAAAGGTATTACTGTAGATAATATTCCATGTGTGATTCCTATGAAGAAAGACACCAACTATGGTTATCAAAACAGTACTATGACGTGGGAGGGACTGCAAGTTTTTAGAGTTAAGACTTTATTCTACAAAGTTAATTGTTTATAATTTTCTTTATCTTTTTATAGTCTTCTTTCCAGTAACAATCAAGTGTAATTTTTTCATTTTTGTTTAATTCTTTAATCTTTTTCTCATCCTCAAAACAGTCAAAAATCTGTTCGGTAAGTGTACTTTACAATCTTCCAACTCGGCAATTATTGTAAACCCGAATTTATCTTTCATTTTTCTCCAAATTCAAGATATCTATGTTTCTTCCTTTTCTTCCAATTCATTTAACTTCTTCATACTCTTTAAAACTTACATTCTCCAATATCATTTAACTCTTTCAAGAACTCCATTTAAATAGAAAAAATTTTAAAGACGGAAAAAATGAAATTCGCTAACCTTCACTCCGAGAAGTCGGGGAGAATGTGAGTAAAAACCGCATTCTTTTCAAGAGGTTCTTCGTTTAATTTTTCTCCAAATGTTACTATAAAAATCATCGAGGATTTCTGGTTCAAAATCATAAACAAATTCAACATCCAGATAATGAAAAAATACAGGTAATATCTTTTCATAATAAACGTGTGTATCGATACCTACAAACCTAATGTATTCTTTGAAAAGGAAAATAATTTTGTCAATGGTTCCAAGAGATAAGTAAACATTTTTATTCTGTTTTCTAAATTCTGTAACAAATTTTGTTTGCTTCTTGTCTCCATATTGCAATTTTGTAAGCAGGTTATTCAAATGTGTTAATTTATTTCGAAATTTCATTAGGTTTAGGTCTTTCTAACAAAATTTAATTACAACCTCTACAAACTAAATATCTTTTTATCGATAATTTCTCCTCTATTAGAACACTTGTAACAGTTTGGCATTATACTCTTCCATTTAAAACAAAAAGATTTTTTTTATAAATGGAGATTATGGAACTAAGTCTGCCGAGATATAAATTTTTCAACGCAAATGTTTTATGTTTATATTTCAACTACCGAGATAAAAAGAAATGATTTTTATTTTATTATTTCAACTATTTAGGATATTTTGTCTATGATTACAAAGATTATTCCGGAAGAAATCGAGATTTTTCATCAGCGAAAGAGTATATTTTTGAAGTTTTAGAAGGAATGAAAGAGAATAATATGAACATCATCAATTATTGTAAAAGACAAAATGAATGATTGTGTCTTTGGTGTAGTGTTGTTAGTGTGCGTGTTTGCGCTATGGGGAATCACATCACATTCAACTTCTACGGTGTCTATTGTTTAGAGACTTGGCCCTGCACATGCTACTGTCCAACCAAGTTAATGGCTAGGAGCTGTAATTCGGGGTCTTAGACTCTGGAATTTTTTTGTTCCCAAGTCTCATTTTTTCTTTGGTAACTACTGTGTAGAAGTTGATGGAGAGATACAATTAGGGAATTTGTGTCGGGTGTTTTGTAAGTGTAATGTTGTATTAATGAATGATGTGAATGATGAATGTAATGAACGAATTAAGGAAAGAGAAGGAATGTACGAGTTAAGAGAAGAGAAGGAATTAAGGAATGAAGTGGAAAGGTGAGGAAGCAAATGGCGCGCCAACCACAGTTGTCATTACTCGGCTTGTTCTATAGTCATTACACTATGGCCACTCGTGTAAAGACTTGTCCCCAACCACTGAACGACAACCATGTCTTCCTCAATAAAAAGCGCGCCTGAAGCTCTGGGATTTGAACCCAGAACCTCAGGCTTTGAAGGCAAGCGTCTTACCAACTGAGCTACGGAGAGTCTCGAAAGATATAAGCTTATATCTCTGCTATATAAGTTGTTCAATTAGGAGTGCTAGTTTACAAGTTTATTAATAATTTTATATTTCAAAAAACCACTCAACCGATTTTAATGAAATTTGGTACACATATAGTAAATACTTAACTCTTTCGACTTAACTTATCCATAAGGGTGAAATCATCCCCTATTTCTTAATATTCATAAAAAAATAAAAAAAATTATCAGAAAAATCTGAAAACTTCAAAAACAAGCGAGTTCAACTTAAAATTTCATGAAAATAACAAAATTTTTCAAAATCTACCCCAATCATCCCTTATCTTTAAACTCTTATATCTCGAGAACTATTGGAGCTTTTTTTGATGAAATTTGGTATATAGGATCAGTAAAATATTAAAGTATTTTTTTAAAATCACCACTTCCGGTCCATGACCTTGAAATAGTTTTTTTCCTAATATCATCCCTATTTTTCAAAATTTTTTAATGCAATTTAAAATGTAAACTTTTATCAATGTCTTTAACAATTCTGTAAAGTTTTTAAAACTATCCGACGAATAACGCGATTTTTACTGAATTTCTCTAATATCGTTCTTAATCACATCATAGGCTAAAAATTTCTCAGAAACCACAACCACATAACATGTCGAGTTTGTAACAGCTTTTTGAAAATCCATATTGATAATTATATCGTTCTTTGAACCAGAAATATTTGTCAAACTCTTTGTTGTATCAATGACATAAATAGGTCTATTCGCTAAAAATTCTTTAGGATTGTAATACATTTCCTTATTATTACAGTAAACTTTCTTAAAATCTTGATACATCTGATACATGATTCTGAAAAGACCTCCGGAAATGTTTAAATTTTGTAATTCATCTGGATAATAAGAACCGTTCAATTTTACTCTGATATTTTTTACATCCAAACTATCAAACTTTGAAGGATTTTTTTCTTGATTATTCTGTCTATCTGTTTGAAAACCTATGATAACGAACTTGGGATTGAAGATATTTCTATAAATATTTGTGATATCGAACGAATAAGTTGTTCCGGAAATACCTTTTTGTTCAATACATTGCCAATCTAGAAAATTAAACATAATGTTTTGACTTTTTGTAATTTCATCAATCAACCTAATTTTACTCGTGGTTTTATAATCAATCATTGGAACTCTAATAAAAAAAATCTGTAATTGTTATTTTTCCTTCAACAGGCATAACATTTCCAGTTGCAGTCTTCAGAATCACATCATCGTCTTCTGCTCTTATAAAACTTAGATAAAATCCTCCTTTATAGATCGGAATAGTAACATTTTCAAAAAATCCTAATCCAAAATGAGATAAATTTCCAGCTGCTTCAAAAACACCAAATTTAAAATCTGATTCAAAGCCATTAGAAGTTTGAGAAATAACATCACTTTTTGAATACGAAATAGTTTCCTTTAATTGTGCTTAATTGGCCACAGTTTTCGACTTCTTCTATCAATTTATTGTGTTTTCTTACTTCAATCTTAGAAAATAAAAACGGTATAAAAAATTATCGATTAATCTAACATTATCAGTTTCCAAGATATGCTTGACCATCTTGTTTTTGTTAAAGTTCCAGAAATATAAAACTGGAAGTTAGACGAGCAAAAGTTATCTCCAAAATCAATATTAAACTCAGTTCTTTTATTCGGTCTTCATTCAAAATGTTGTTGTTTACTAATTGGATAGAAATTTTTAAACTCCGCCCTTTCAATATCACTAGCATATTTTCTGTAGTCCGCCATTTAATAAGAGAAAATTTAGAAATTTTTAAACATCGTGTATCATTTTTTCATCGATCTAATGTACGTTTTATATATAAGAAAAGATATAAATTTTAGTAAAATAATTAAAAAGATTAGAGTCATTTTTAAGTGATCTACTTCGTCATATTCAGGATTCTCTTCCTTAAATTTTGCGATCTCGGTCACATATTTTCAATAAAATCTGCACAGGATAGTAACCGCTATCTATAATATTGTTCCAATCAACTGTATCTTTATTTTCATCCAAAAACTTTATACTCAAGTGTTGATAGAGACAAAGAACAGACAATGTGATCTTTTAATTGATAATGTATATTTTCTTGAATGAACTCTGATGATAAAGTTTGATATTTAGCAATGTTATACCAATTCAATTTGTTTACGTATAATCTCATCATATCTTCGGATAATTCATATTTTTGAGAAATATCATCCCAATGTTCTTTTTTTCAAATCTCTTTCGTGTTGCATGATAAAAAGATCGAAAGCACTGTAATGTTCCCGCCATCTCTATTTATTAAGAAAAAAATTTCAAAATCAAGTTTTATTATAAATTGACTCTTTTATTGAGTTACATTCAGCACATTTTCCAGAAATTCTCTTAACTCCGTTAATGTTTGCATAGTATTTTATATCGTTTGTGGCAGTTTTCTCTTTGCACCTCACACAGTATATGAGCGCCATTTATATAAGGAAAATTAGTCATCGTAACCACCTACTCCATTAAATCTGTTGTCGATGTTTTCAAAAAGTTTTTATCGACATCTTCTTTAAATTTTATTAAAGTTTTTCTTCTAGTTTATTTACTTTATCGAGATATAAAATCGTTGTATTCAACGAGTTTATGATCAATATTCTCAAAAGTTTTTTGTGGCATCTAAACTAAACTTATCAAAAGACTGCTTATTTTTTATAACTTTTTTCATTAATTTCGCCAAAGTTTTTCTTCTAGTTTAATTAATTTATCATGAAGGTAAAGATTGATTAGTAACTACTCTTTTAAAAAACTTCACCATTTTTTCTATCGGTTTCATTAAAACCCTCTTGAAATTTAGCGAAATCTTCCCAAAAAGTTTGTTATTTTTCCATAAAGATCGCCTTTATATAGATTGAAATTTTCCTCAAAATTTGTAAATTTTTCATCACAATTTTCTATAGATCTTTTACTTCTCGCTTCAAGTTTTTCATAGACTTCTGTTGTAAAATCTTTAACATGCTGTTTATGGATTCTCATAATTTTGTTTTAGTTCATTAAACATTTTAATAGGATCTTCTAATTGAATCATTACAACAACATCAAATGGGATTAATTCCTTTACTAACACCGCTAATTCTTTTTCCTTTAAAATCTAAGGCATTTTTAACATTCGGATCATGTAAATCAACAATATCGATGTTTTCTGATAATTTTAGAGGTTTTAAAATTTGTTCTTTAACAACAACATCATGTTTGTCAATACCAGGTCGAACACCGACAATTCTTTTCTTATTAGCCAAACTAACATAATTCTTTTCAACTTTGATCGCTTCAGTAATTTCATCAGCTTTTTCGATGTGAGACATTAAATTGGTAAATAATTTTTTTACACCATCATCAACTTCTTTTTCCAATGTTTTTATTTTATCAGCAACTTCATTTGAACTCATGAAATTTGCAAGTTTGTTATCATATTCTGCTTTAAAAAATCTTCAATCTCGACAGCAAACATATCTGAATCTGGAAGGTTATTGTAATACATTTTTCTAACTTGTTATCAAACTCATTTCTTCAAACTATCAAAATTCAAACTATTATCTACATTTTGAATAATTTGTGTTCCAAATACGTCAAAAATATTTTGTGAATCCATATTTATTAAGCAATAATCTGTTAACAACTTCTTTAAAATCTTTACCAGTACTCAGTTCATTCAAAACAAAAACACATAAATGACCACAAATTGGGGGGATCTTTATAGTCTTGAATCTGAGAATCATTGTAGTAGACGCTTGATTTTTTCAAATATTTAATCAATTCTATAGGTGGTTTGTCCTCAATTCTTCCATACGAATCAAAATAACATGCATTCTTATCATTTTTATAATAACAAATCCAAATGCGTTCCACTTCCCATAATCGAGTCTAAATTCAACAATTCCACATTCAAATTTCTTAACTTTTTCAGGTAATGTATCTCTCATGAAAGATTCCTCTAAAATGTTTAATATTTTTTGCAGATTTCTTCCAATTCCCCGAATGTTAAAGGTTTAAATTTTTTTTTCAATGTTTGATTTCACGTAATTCAAAGTTTTTTCATCTAATCCAGATCCTGTAACATCTTCCAACTCTTTATCTAACCAATTTAAAATGTTTCGAACAATAGGAATCACATCCTTTTTTAAACGATTGGAGCAGCTTTAACGAACATAAGGAACAACATTTTTAACAACTGGAATATTTTCTCCCAAAATCTAATAAAATCTTTCAAAAGTCCACCATTTTTGAGTTCTTTCAACTGATTATAAGAAAATTCTATTCTGGTTCCTTTATTGTTTTTCTTATGTTTTTCGAGTTTATTGTATTGTCTATTTGTTAAAAATATCTTATCTTCGCCATTTTTTAGTTGATCTATTTTAAATTGAATACTAACGGGTATTTTTCTTCTTAAAAGCGGATTTTATTTTTTCTTTCTGATTTTTGCTGAAATTTACGTTCACCTCCATTTATATAGATTAAAATTTCAAGTTCTCTTCGATTCCCATTCCTAGTTTTCTCTTCAAAAACATTGCTCCAGCTGTTGGAAGCGCAAACAAATCTTTCACCTAAACTAGCATCTTTTGATAAAAATCTATCCATTGCCTTATCTTGCAAAACTTTATCTGCGATATGTCTGGAAATTTGTGTCTCTATGTTTTGCATAAAAAATATCGTGTTCCATAGCAGCTTGGATCTAATTTATTTATACCAGGATCTCCTCTTTTTAGTCTTTTTTCGAGTTTTGTGCCAGGCCCCAGATACTGATAAGTTGGTACGTGTAATTCAAAAGGTAAATTGTTGATAAAAATCATTCAAAAGTCCACTACCCTCAATCATAGATGAACTTATTGCCGGCCAAAACTCGTTTTAAATATTTAATTCCATCAGGTTTTTCAATCATTTCATCAAGTTTGTTCGAAATAAAATCTTTAATCGCTTTCTTTTCGTTCAAAAAATTGTTGTTTCCAGCCTTTTCTTGAGCATAAATATAATTAATAATTCCATCGAGTTTTGTCAAATCGTCGATATATCTGTATTCAATCTTATTATCACTGTATTTTTCTCTCACACCTGATCCTTCGATTCTTTTTTCCCAAATTGGTTTAATCAAATTGAGATATTTTTTACCTTTACTTGACTTTGGTTTCCTTAGTTGATGGATCATTATTTTTGTAAATTGAATCAGATTTCCATAAAATTTCAGTATACTTTTTCAAGTCTTCTTCAGAATATAAACCGTCTTTTGGAACATCAGTGCCTGTTAATAATCTCCATAAACCTTGAGTTCCTTCATATGTTTTTTCATTAATAATATCATTATGCTCAAAATTCTCACGGGCAAATTTCCAATCATAAAACTTTTCTTTTTTCTGTCCCCAATACAAACCAAATTTATCATCCTTTGCTCTAGGAAGAAATTTTTTACCAATTTCACCAATTATTATATCCGTTGTTCCAGGACTTATTGGTTCAACTATGGTAGAGTCTTCAATGATTCGAGGTCTAAATGGTGTTGAAGATGGTAATTTTGGCAATTTCAAACTCAGATTCTGGTATCGAAATATCCAGCAAATTGTCGTACAACTGGAACCAAATTCATCAAATTTTGATTATCGCTTAAAACATTTTCAATTTTGCCCTCAACATTTTTTATTGCAGATGTTACAGGTTGATTAATTTTTTGAATAAATTCTTGTTCTTTTTCATCAATTCGAATCTGTTCTTTTAAATTCTTTGATTAATTTTCTTTTCTATTTGATCAAGTTTTTTTTGCTTCTTCTGAAGTTACGTTCGCCATTTATTTAGGAAAATTTTGAAACGTAAAAACGTGAAAACTGTGAACGTGGAACGTAAAACGTGAACGTAAACACGAAACGTGAACACGGAAACGTAAACACGAACGTAAAACATGAACGTGAAACACGTGAAACATGAACGTGAAACACGAACGAACCTGAAACGTGAAACATGAACGTGAAACATGAACGTGAAACATGAACGTGAAACATAAACATGAACGTGAAAGTCGTGGAACGTAAAAACGAGAACACGACGAAACGTAAACGTGAACGTAAAAACATGAAAACAACTAGATTATCACACGTTTATATTGGAAAATTTATTCAAATATTTACCATTTTTAGGCTTCAAAGTTAGATTAATAGTTAAAAATCCATAGTCTTCTTTCCAAATTTATATCACACAATTCATTAAAGTGGTTAAAACTCATATCAGATCCCACATAATTGTTTGTAAATCTTTCTCGAATAGTGATCGTCTTGCTTAAAAACACACAACATATTCAAATTATTTCTAATAACTTGTTTATCAACCTTTGAAAAGCATTGGGAAAGATAGATACAAGATATGTTTTTGTGACGAGACATTTACGAAATATTCTTTAATAACGTCCTGATTTTTCCAAAATACAATCATCAAAAAAACGATTAACGAATTGGGTTTACATTCGCTTAACGGAACTATGTCCTCGGAAGCATTATAAAAATATGATATTTTCTTACTTAAGTTTCTTCTCAATATTTTCAAATCTTTCTTGTAATTTTTTATAGGCGTCTTGTTCTAAAGATTTACTAAAAACATACAAATTGGAATAAGGAATCAACCTATTGTAGATAAAATTCAATAATAAAGTTGTTTTTTTCCACATCCACTTGAACCAGCAATTAACAATCTGATTGGTTGATCTTTCTTATTTTCTTCAAACGTTTGAAGTTTTATCTGAATCTTTTTGCTTTAAAAAAATTTCTCCATTTAAATAGAAGATTTTCATCTTGAAGCAACGCTTGCGAAAATGAAGCTGTTCAAGTTGACTTCAGAAAGCTCTAAATTAGTTTTTAAACTTGGAACATCCTATTCATTTAGAGGATGAATCAAATTATTTCATCGAGTTTACGCGGTTTTTATTCTGACAATTTTGTAATAAATATTAGTGAAAGTTCTCCTTATTGTATGAGGATTTAGTGAGAAGAACATAAACAAAATATTATGGTTTAAACAAAAGGATATTATACTTTCGATCAAATTAAAAATTCCCTTAAAAATTATCTGAAAAACATTCAAACAATCAGATAAATCTTTAAACTTTGACGAAAACAAGTTTGAAATGCAAAAAAAATTATCTCTCTAATAAAATTCAAATAAAATCACCAGTAAGAATAATGTTTTCAGCACAATTATTGTAGATTTGTTAGGGTTTGTTCAAGAAACTATTGAGCCAAATCAGGTATATTTAGGAAATAAAAACGCCAAAATTTAGACCGTTCGATGTAATTGAAGTGCACTGCAATCTCGTTGAACCTAGTTTTGAAAATCATACCGAACATTTACACAAAGAATCTGAAATTTATGTACACTTTTTTCCCAAATGTTGCTTATGGATCAAAAATCAGTGAAAAACCGAATGAAATCGATTATATTCCAATTAGAAAAAATATTAAAAGAATTCAAAAAATCGTTCTGACTATACAAGACTCTGAGGGAAATTTATTAAATGAATGAGAATTAAAACAACAATATATTTAAGATTGAAAAAGGAATAAAAAATGAGTTTGATGATGATGAAAAAATTCAATATTTTTACTTAAAAAACAAGGGGCTATTCGAATGGCCCCTTAACAATCTTCATCCTGACACTGTTTTTATCAATGAATCTGGCCTTCATTCTCAAAATAAAAATTACTAGTTAAATTTCTTTTCTATCTAAATGGGAGTCAGTTGTAGACCTACCTCAATAATCAACTTAGATTTAAAAGCAAACATATCTTTCAAATTGTTGACGAAAATAATGAATTTTGGTTTAAGGCTAAAGATGTTGCAGAAATATTGGAATTTAAAAATACGAGACAAGCTATCATAGATCATGTTAAAGAAAAATACAAAAAAAAAGCTTTGAAAACATAGATTCTGACAAGGGTATCGAATCGCGACTCTTACAAAAATTACATCCAGACACTATTTTCATCAATGAACCAGGCATATATTCTTTAATACTGAAATCTAAAATGAAGATTGCAGAAACGTTTCAAAATTGGGTTTTAGAAGAAGTTTTACCGAGTATTAGAAAATATGGCGAGTACAAACTTGAAAACGAAAATAAGCAGTTAAAACGAAATATAAACAGTTAAAATTTAAAGATGAAAATGAAATCATTGAAAAATAGAGAATCAAAGAATTGCGAATGGAATTAATGAAGAGAGATATGATATGTAAAAATTTTTGATAAGAAAAAGCACCATTGTTTTTGTATTAATTAAGAAGAATCACATGTGGGAATGGCCTTATTATGTATATCAGAGCTCAGAAACGAGAAATACCAAACCGATTAAAACATCTAAAAATAAATTATCCTGAATTAGAGATTTTGTTCATTGATGACGAACCAAATTCTATCAATCTGTATAACCAAATGAAAGAATCTTTGAATATTTATTATACAACGGAAATCAATTTTACTACAAATATGGCAGAATCTCGACTGATTTATAGAATATCTAAATTTACACGATGAAAATGTTTCTAAATTTTTACTAAAAACTCTCGATTTATTATATTTTGTTTAGTAAATGTTTAGCATAACTAGGTAACCATCGTAGAATTTCTTTTTTCATATTCACAAGGCATTTCGTTTTTATAACTTTCGCTGAAAATTTTTTTTTAGCACAATCTTTGCAAAAAGCATCTTTTCTATCTTTACTATACTGCCAGTTATTAAATTCAGAAATATTTTTAATTTCTTTACAAAAGTAACACTTTTTCTCTCTTCTAAAGTTAATTTGTTCATTTTAACGTATAATTCCTTACAATAACAGTCCTTTTCTATTCTCTTTCTTGGACACTTTGTACATTTCTTTTGAGACTCCATTTATATAGAAAAAATTATTACACGATGAAAATATGTTAAACTCTTAACTTATGATATTTTGTTTGTAAAATGTTTTTGATAATTATTTAACCATTTTATAGTTCTTCCACATTCACATTGAGTATCTTCATAATATAATCTATGAAGATTCTTCTTTACACAATCTTTACAATATGAGTCTTTCTTATCTCTCTACTATAGTGATCACTATTAAACTCTGAAATTTTTTTAGTTTCTTTACATTTTAAGACATTCTTTATCTTCCAAAGTTAATTTTTCTATTTTATCATATAATTCTTTATGATATTCCCTTTCACAATCTTTGCAATTATAATGCATTCCATCTTTTCCTATTTTTATCTTTATAAAATTCATTTAAATCTTTAAATTCTTTGCACTTTGTACATTTCTTTTGGTGCGCCATTTATATATAGAAAATTTATATTACAGTTTTGACTTCTTCAATTCATATTCATAAAACTTTCCGGTTATTTCTTCATTATTTAAATCTTTTTATACTATAAGTTACAGGATCTGTGTTATTAATTTGATAAATCACGAAAGATTTCTCTTGACCAATTGTTCTTATATTTGTTCGACAAATGTTTGTTTTTTACTAACAATTCTTACATGATCATTGACTTTAAATTTAGTTTTCGTGTGAATTTTCAGGGTGGAACATACTTGAAAACGGTCTCTAATAACTCCTTTTCCTGCATCCTTTATCTACGTCTTTCGGTTTTCATTTTGATTGTGCTGTGAACTGTATCGTTATAATTGTTTACGATTTTTTGAAGAATATCGATCCATTTAAAAAGTTTTTTATTAATCTCAAAAATTACTTTCCATTCTCTCATTTTGAGTTCTGTTATATCTCTCTACAATACTTGATTTCCTCTTCGTTTTCAGTATGATAAATCTTAATGTTGTATTTCCCTCAAAACATCGTTTAAATTCTTTATTTTTAAAACTCTAAAACCCTTATCTGTATGAAGTAGGTTAGGAGGTTTGTGATTGATCCTTATGGCATCTTTTTACTATATCTTCGAAAGCTTTTGAAATATCTTTACCGTTTTTTTCTTTTGATAGCTCTTGACCAAGCATATTTTGAGAAAGTATCAATAACATTTAACATATACTTAAATCCATCATTTTGATCTGAATAGTTAGACATTATAAACTAAATCTGCTGCCCATAAATCGTCAATTCCTAATGTTATAATTTTTCTCTTTTTAAAAACTTTTTTCGTACCGGTGCATGAATTTCTCGAGCTTCAATCTCTATCTCATCTTTTAGTTCTTCAATTCTTGCTTAACAGGTTTTTGGATTTGGATTCTTTATAAACTTACTCTTGTTTGTCTTACATTTTGAACATTTTTGCAGCAATTCTATACAATCCATTTTGAGTTTGAACGATTTTTTTGAATCTATATTTTTCGTTTTTCTTTTTTACACTTGTGAACAGTGAATTAAATCATCTTCCATTTACATATCAAAGTTTTCCAAGTTTATTTAATTCGTCTAATATATATCTTCATTTTTATATCCATACTATACTGTATCGATCTTATTTTCTAGGACAATTCTCTTATCATCTTTAGCGTTTCAGTGCCAGCTTGTTTATGGTAACAGTGTACAACTCATGTTTATAACTTTTGATGACTGTCATCTCCCTAAATTCTTCTTTATCTTCGAACAAAACATCTCTTCAAGTTTTCGATATTTATTGTTTTATTTACAACGCTTCTCTTAATTCCTTTACACCTAATTGGGTTTTTATCTAGATATTTGTACGAGTACATCTTAGACCTTAAACCACAAAATTCTTCTAAAACTTCGCTATTTAACTCATCTTTGAATTTCCCTATTACCTTCTTATTTTTAGTAGTGAAACATTCATGATCTTTTGGATAATCACTTGTATCAAAGTCATCTATATTTTCTTTAATAATTTTAAAAGGATCTCGTTTCAATTCTAGAAAATAACTGTCTGTATCCATGTAACACAGATTCAAATCTGGATCAAACTTCTTTAATTTGTTGTAATAAAACTCGTACATTAGCAATTTTGAGAGGTCGAGAACTGAAAATCCTATGTAAATCGGTTTGTTAAATTTAACCTTTTGTTTGTACATGTGACTCGCTATACAGTTTGTCGTCAAAGATGTTAAAGCATTTGAAATTTGTTTTTCTTAGCTTGTTTCATTGAAAATTCTTCATTTCCAAGCTTAATATCACATCTGTTTCTCACATTTTCCATAGATTTTCCAAAAACGGAGTTGTTCATCAGCTTATAAAAGTCCTTTTCAAAGTCGCTTGTAGCTTTGGTTCTCATGTTTGTGTTAAAATCAATGTATTCTTTCATAAAAGGCTTCTGATCGAATGCAATAACTCTATTCACATGTTTCAAAATCATACCTTGTTCCAAATAGAACTTCAAATTTCTCGAATGAACAACGTATTCAGTTTTATCCAGTAGAGTTGTGCAAAGTTTGTTTTTAAAATGTTCTGGAGCAAGAGGTAAATCCTTGTGATGTTCGTGTAAATTCGTTGGATATCCAAGATCGACTTCGAGAATATAGCCATAATCTTCGTCGCCAGTGAGTTTCTAAAATTGTTTCTTGCCACTCTTCTTTTGTATACGTTTTAGGATCCATCCACTTGATATCGCCGTATGGTAAACTTTTGCATGAGGCCATACCCATAAAGGTTATTAGCATCGAGATAGAGTAAATAGTTTTTCGGGCTTTGTCCTTATCAAAATCTTTTAAATATTTGTTATTTGCTTTCACATATCGCTTAATACACTGAGAAATGCCTCCGCGAATACCTTTTTCGATCATTAAATACATATTATAATCGTGTATCAGTTGAAGCTCGATTTTCGTTAATTTTAACATTGCGTCCCAAGCAAGACTGGGAGCTGTTAGATAGTGTGCTGGATCAAGCTTATAGCAATTTAAGCAAATATTTCTGAAATTTTCAAATAATATCAGCGAGCAATAGAACATCTTGGAATGTTATAGAGATCAGAGTAATTTCCTAGATTTTTCTCTTTTAATTTGTTCCAAACATTTAAGTAGTGTTGAAAATCTTTCTCAGATATGCTCTCGTCTGTCAAAAGGGAATAGAAAATCTTGAATTCTCAATTCTTCTGTGTAATCAAGTTTTTCAATACTGTCGATAAATTCATAGGGAAATATTCCTTTTCCAGATAGAATTTTAAAAATTTCTTCGTCGTCATTTGGCTGTCTTTCTAGAATTTTCATTCAATATTCTTCCATCCTGTATAAAATGATTTGTATGTTTGAAGTCTTCTCTCTTTAGATTTTTAGCTAACTTTTCTATAGACGAGGCCATGAATCTGAACGTGTCTACAAACGAAAACTTGATGAATTTTCTTGGCTTATCACCTTCGAATTCATAGCCATATCCAGAATTTACAGAATAATTTATATATTTTTCATCGGTGTTTTGCAATCAAATCAACATTTCCATATTGTTTAGCCCAATTCTTTTATGTACAAATGAGTATCGTAATTTGACATATTGTGGCAGAAAACGGGAATATTCTGAGGAAATTTCAAATTTAGATTGCAACATGCATGAGCTGCGCCTCGAAACTTGCCGGTTAAATGACAATGATCTCTCACTTTATTATAACTCTTATCTTTCCAACTATCAGGGAGTAAAACCATACTGAATTGACCCAACATCATAAGCAGACCATTCACAGATATGACAAACGTTTTGAATTTTTGATACGAAATTTTCTTCTTCTTCTGTCAATTTCATAGGTTTCATGTTCTTAGAATTATATTTTTTCGCTATGTATTTCGATAATTTATTGAGTTCTTCAAACAATTTTGTCGGGACGTTTTTCAAATCTTCTTCATTTTTGGCACGATAACATATCGGTTTGTACATAATGCGATTGGTCACATTCGACACTAAATATAGAGTAAAACCATAAGGAATGTTGCCTCTGAATCTTGGTTGTAGTCGATCTTTGTGGATTGTTCTTGCATGTCGGAATTTTTTCTAATATGCTCTCAAAGTCCATATAAATTACGTACGGATGGTTAAATTTCTTTTGATAATTAGTAAATTTAGTTGTTTGACCTGGAAATGGCATAATTGGCTTACAAACTTCATGATTTTTACAAATTTTTTTTCTAAGTGATCTGTTAAATCTCCAGATTTGTAAAAATGGCTTAAACATCTTCTACACAAAAATTTTCTTTCTTTATGTTTAGACAACTGCGAAGAAAGAAACAAGCTTATTTAAATCGGTTATCAAAAACATAATGAGATTTATCATCTTGTTTTAACATACAATAAATCAATGTTTGTTTCAGCGTCATATTTTTCAGAAATTTGTAACGGAACAATGTTAATATTTTCATCAAAACTGTAGACATTGATAGACATTGTTGGATACTTATACTTGGAATTGTAGCTTCGTTTTTCAAATATTTGTATATCTTTCAGAGACATTGGATATTCAAAACCTGAAAATATTTCGTCATTCACAAATTTTTCGTATTGCTTTTACACGTTCACTAGGTCCTCTTTCTGGTTTTTTCAATAGCACATCTTATTGAGTAAATAAAGCAAAAATCATCTCTATTTTTTTATATTTATACAAGCTTTTTATCTTTGATATTCTTTGGTAAATCGATGTATGATCCTGCATTCATCATTTTCGTGTTTGTTAAGGCTCAAAACTAGTTGTTTACAACTTTTAAATGTCCATCCGGAAACCTTTATTTGGATTATTCGTTTGTTCTCGATGTGTTAATTTATTAAATTGCTTAGTAATAAAGTCGTTTTTACGTCAAAAGATTTCGTCTGCTTTGATAGTAAAATATCATTAGACATGTTTGCGGTTCACCATTCACTAAAGTTCGTTCGTATTCACATTCCAAAGAGAGATAGCCCTTCATATTTTTAACATTTTCTTGAAATTTCTCGATTAAACTTTTAATTTCTGACCGCATAATTGAAAGATATTTTGTAAATTGACATGGAATTGTCGTTCCAAGTTTGTTAAAATGTATTGCTTGAAAAAGACCGTGTATTGAGGATAAAACTTCTACATCAATGATATTTTCGGATTTTACTTTAAGAGTTTTATCAATTTCTTCGATCATTTCAGACTTGGTTTTATCGTTAGTACCGATAGCCAACTTTTCAGCTATTGAATGAAGTTTTTCATCATTAAATAGGTCGAGATTTTTCTTTTCAACTTTGAAATTTTCTCTTTAATTCACGGAATTTCTCAATATTAAACATGTTTTCGTGATCGGCAATTTTATTTTCTCTAGCCCACTGTCTTAAATAATTTAGTTCATTATTGTAAATTTGCTTGTTGTTTTTTTCATGACTTTTAGAATTATAATGGCGATCATAGTTTTTTTCTTAAAATTTCTATTTTGCAGAAAGGACATGATATTTTTTCGCGCTCCATTTAGATAGAAAAATTTATTTAACTAAATGGTGCTTGTAAACCAACGATTGCGCCTCTCACGGCGTGATATCACTACGGATATGACGCAGGCGAAGCGATTATCATGGATGGTCTGTCTGTAGTAGCACACCTCGACTGTCATTGATACACACAGCGCAATCTTTCGGAACTAAAATGTCGGTAATGCAGATTTGCTTTTAAGAATAAAAATTGTGTTCCCGTTTACTATAAACATTTTCTTTTTCACTCTAAAACTTGCAGTCCCTCCCCACGTCATAGTACTGTTTTGATAACCATAGTTGGTGTCTTTCTTCATAGGAATCACATGGAATATTATCTACAGTAATACCTTTTGTTTCACACAAAATGTGGCTATATTCTATAAGAAAAATTCTATAATGCTCTTTAATGAATTGTGTTTGAATAAATCTTGATACTCACAAAAATTCCTAAGAAATTCAATCAATTAAGTCTTGATTATCTTGAAAGGCCGTATAATATGGGAAAAATGTCATAAAAAAAACGATGAAAACTCTCTGTTTGTTTATTTTTTACTTTCTTTTCAATATCTTTCGTAATTATATTAAATATGTAATCCCTTACTTTTTTAGTTTTTTGCCGATAGTAAAACACGTGTCCATTAGACGTTTTTTCTGCAAAAGACTTTACAAGTTCTTTGAATTCTGTATCATTTAAGGAAACGGTATCAAACTGTTCTTTAAAATGTTTTGGTAATTTCACTGAATTCATCTTTGTTGCACTGTTTTAATGCTAGGAAAACTGAAGAGAGCTTGGTGAGTTTCATGTTGTTTATTTAGTAGAAAAGTTTTTTATTAAAGTACATTATGTTTTTAGTAAAAATGTTTTTAAATTGATTAAATTTTATTAAGATAAATCCTTTATTCGTAGCAGATTTGACAACATTTTACAAAGCACAGCTTAAGAAAGTAGAAGCTCAGATTCGGTTAATTTTTCATTCCACTCAGAGTAATGTACCGATCGCTTTTGGAGACGAACGACTGTAGATTCGGTTAATTTTTCATTGAGATTTGCTGTGTTATTTCTCAGCTTCCTTTATGGTACATTGAACAGTATTTTACATTGCTTTTTCGGTCGGCTCCGAAAGTGCGCCAGGAACCCCATATTACTAATCTACTCATATATATATATATATATTATATATATATATATATATATATATATAATGTGTGTGTGTGTGTGTGGTGAATTTATATATATGTGTGTGTGTCACGAGAACACTGGAATGTACTTATTCCCATAATTGACAATAATTCTGCCAATAAATGCTTTAAAGGAATTGCTTTTCAAACAAATGTAGGAAAACAACTAAACAGAGAATCAAACATTAAAAAAGTACAAATTCCTGAGGTAAATTAGAAACAGATTAAAAATCAAAGGACCAGGAAATCAAGGGTAATACAATTAATTTATAATACAGGTTAACCAAAGTGCTATGTATTGTGTTTGTGATGGCGTTCTTGTGTAATAGTGTTACCTTTTTTTTTAATTGTAATAATAATTTATTTTAAACTTCCCTCATGGCCAAGGTATTTAGAAAATTCCCTCGATATTCATACAGGAAGAACAATAATACTCTGTCTTTTATTTAAACCCTGGTTACTTTACATTACAATCTCAGGTTTTTTT